>NW_005368305.1:2260615-2271892 GCF_000412655.1 Myotis brandtii | reverse complement strand
CTCATAATCTGTCTTTTAATTGGTGCATTTATACCACTGACTTTCAGAGTTACTGATAGAGTTACTGCCATATCAGGTGGCTTCTGGGGCTTCTGGGGCCGGCCTACGGCCCGGGATCAGATCCGTTCATGGGCGGCAGGTAGGCGGCTTCTGGGGCTTCTGGGGCTTCTGGGGCCAGCCTGTGGCCTGGGATCAGATCCGATCACGGGCGGCAGGCAGGTGGCTTCTGGGGTTGCCCACGGGGACCTGGATGGTGGCTCGCGCTGGCAGCTCGCACTGTCCCGCCCTGCCTGCAGTATGCAAATTAGCAGCCATATTTGTTGGCAGTTAATTTGCATATCATGCTGATTCGCCAATGGGAGGTGTAGCGAAGGTACGGTCAATTACCATTTTTGTCTATTATAGATAGGATTATCCAGGATCAGGAAAATGATAAACCCTTCTCAACTAGTGCTGGCTGGCTCATGTTGTGAAAGGTGATATAGCATTTTTTTTTAAAAAAGTTAAACTTGCAGGTGAGGTACATTCTGTAGAACAAAGTACCTCCTTGAACATCATTTTACATATCTCCTTATACACCTGTGCTTGGGGGTTTCTAGGAGAGATATAAATAGACTTCCCAGGTCATAGACTATGTACATTTGCCACTTAAGACATAATAGTAATCCTTCATTTCCACAATAATAATGTGTAACAAATCATTGCAGAATTCAGTGATATATGACAGAAGACGTTTATTTTTCACGTATGTGTCTACAAGCTGGTTGCTCTTCATCTCATCTAGCTATATTGGCCAGGCTTTACTCTAAACTGAGGGTTGAGTCAAAGTTCTCTGCAAGTTTATCCTCTTTGGACCAGCAGCTATTTTAGGCTTATTCTTTTTATGGTGAAAATGAAGACCACTCGAGGGCAAGCAGATTTGAAGTCTCTAATCATGTCACATTTGCTGACTTTTAATTGAGTATAGCAAATCACAGACCAAACCCAATATCAAAGTTATCATGAAACACATTCCTTCTATGAAGGTTGGAGGGGAAGAGGCAATAAATATTTGCTGAACAATAATCTAATCTATCACATCAATTAGTCTCATGTTTCTATTCAAGTGAATATAAATATACCAATTCACATTCTCAATATGTAATGTATAATAAGAGTATGTGTGAGCCTCTCCCACCTCTGCAGCAGTCGGACATCCCCGAGGGCTCCTGGACTGCAAGGGGGCACAGGCCGGGCTGAGGGGCCTCCTGAGCGCATGAATTTCATGCACCAGGCCTCTAGTGTGGTATAATTACCTTACTAACCAGCAATATTGAATGGCAGCAAGGGACAAAAAAGGAAGCAAGGTGATCTTTTGTGATGACTAAGAGGATCAGGTATTTATAGGGGCAAAATAAAGGGACAGCCAGCAGGATCTCTATCTCTATTAATATCTCTTGCTCTCTCTGTGTCTCTCTCTCTCTAATTTATATCTATCTGTATCCATATCTATATTTATACAGGATGTCCAAAAAATGAATACACATTTTAACAGCTAGTAGCTCAATTTTGAAAATGAAATGTATTTTAATAAACACTGCCTTTATAATTATTCAAAGTGTGTGTACATATTTTGGGACACCCTGCATATCCAAATCTCTCTCTATCTGTATCTATATTTATGTCTATATCTATAGCTTTGGATATATCTAATATAACTAGCAGTATCCATATCTACTGCTTTACATACCTATATCTTTCTATATCTCTATATTTATCTATCAATATGTATATGTATGTATATAATATATACACATACACCTATACATGCTTGATCTTTTATATTATACACATATGTATATATGTACACGTGTGTACATGCACACACAGCGAGAAGGCTAACATCAGCTTTCAGTTCATCCATTCTTTATCTTTTCTGTACATACAGAATATATGTATTCTGCATATTTATTCTATATGTACATTCTAGATATAGAGGAAAGGTCAAAATGGATTTGAAAAAAACAACCTTGATTTTTGAAAGTTATTGGATATGCTCTGAGTTGATACTGACATGCTCCTAATTAGTATAATCCTAGCCCCTAGTTATGCTAAGGATAGTTGGAGATGACATAATATTTGAACTCCTAATAGAAATCCATCTCAAAGGGCCCACTGTACCTTTGGCATACCAGTTGGCATTTCTCCAGTTCACAATGGTATCATTATATGAACACCCTGTGCATTTGGCAGAGTCTTCACATTGATTCTTCACCTAGTGGAGTAAGTACTGAAGTAATGGAAAAGGCCAAGTGGAACTCTGGTACTTACCTCTGTCATGACAGTGGCCTCCTGACCATAGAAAATGCTGGTTCCACCTTGTACTGCACATTCCTGGATGCCTGCAAACAGTGCAGTTGAACTACCTCACCTGGCAGGTGTAATTGAGGTGTCAGCTTAAAGACGATACCCTATGAGGATGGGGCATTATCCTTTAAGATGTGGTGTATATCTTAAACAATGGTCATTTTATGTTGTTGTGTCTGTTTCTAAGTAGAATACAAGGGTCTAAAAACCAAGTTGTAGAAGTATCAGTTTCCCTACTCACCATTACTCCAAAAACCAGCATAGTTGATTTATATTCCTGTCTCTGAACTTTAGGCTCCTGCGTCTAGTGGTGCCGGGTCCCAAAGACATGATTCTTTTCTCAGGTGTGAGAAGGGAACATAAGAATCCCACTAAACTTAAAGCATCAGCTTCCATCTGTTCACATAGAACATCTTGTGGCAACAGACCATCAAGGCACAGAAAGGAGTTATTATACTGTCAGAAATAATTGACTGGGCATCACAAAAGGTAAGATGCCACCTCATAATGAAGCCAAGAAGAAATATTTTTCATACTCAGGTGATCCATTGGGTCCTCTTCTGGTAATCTCCTGTTCTATTGGTTTGTTCTTGCTTTTCACACTAGGAAATGTTCTTTATGAGGGGCTTAAATACACACACATGCACACACCTATTACATATTACATATACATTTCTCCTGGCAATTTCATTTGAGGGATTTAATTTTATCCTAATCATCACTAATAGAACCATAGTTTTATGATTTGTAGATTAAAGCTTGTCACATATACATTTGTAAAAACTCACTAAGTTTACTATGTTTTTTTTTTCAGTATTTAATCTTCTAAAACCAGATGGGAATATATTTTCTATGAAATTTCACAATTACTACTGGCATTATGTTATTCTTTATCTGTTGATAATGAGGTGTATGTCCTGAAAGACAGTTTCAATAGAATGTTTAGAGCTCTTCAGGTAATAGTAACAGTTTGAATGTACTTTAGTGCAGGTTAGTTAACTTTCATAATTCCTCCCATTCTCCTGATTAGTCCTGTACTGTGTAATATACAGAGTTAAGTATCAAGACCAATACATTTTCATCAGATCAAGGACACTGATTCTAACAATGGTCGGTGCCTAGAGATAATGAGAAGATGGTGGGTGAACACTGAAGATGGCAATCTATGGTATTGACCCCAGTTTGAATTGAGGAGAGACTTTATAAACATGCCAATAATCAACATTACCAAACCTATTTGTAAGCAAGTTTCTTCAATATTTTTACTTAGATGAATATATTCCTCTTTGAGAGCTAAGCAAACTTCCAATTTATCAATAAAGGCAATTGGCATTTGAATAAATAGCTAAAATATTTACTTTTTCTATGGGGTACTTATAATTAATGTATTTTAATTTTTCATAAAATGAGACATATATGTGTCTAAACAAAGTAAATACATCTTACAAGGGAAAACACATGTAGTAAGTTAAATCAATCTTGATAGGGCTCTGAATCAAAAGAAAAATATCTTTGTCTGAGTATAGAAGCAGGCTTAGAGAGATAAAGGAAGTCGATAGAAATTGAACTGAAATGTTGTTTTTCCCTGATTGCCAAGGAGTTTATACTACTAAATTTCTGAAGACAGAGAGGTAAATACTTTAAAACTTAGTTTACTTTGCAGGAACATCCTATTTTAATCTATTAATGTCTACTTAAAATTAAGAATAAAAATATACATTTACACCTATAATTTTTAAATTATCTATGTAAAGATTGGAATGATTTTACATAAAAAAATTAACACAGTATTTATTTCATTCTTTTCTTTCTATTAAAATACAATCTCAATTTTTAGATCCAGAATAATTTTATAATTTTTACTGCAGTTTTCTAAAAAATGTGCTTTGATGTTTATATTAAACTTAATAATGATTATTTTAGAATTGATTCTGTTTTATGATTTTTAAAAATATACTTTTAAAAACTACCACTAATTCTGCATCCTGATTTCTCCATTCTTAATTGCATGTCTGATTAATAGAAGTATACTTTTAAGCATTCTTTTCCTGTGAAAATCTTCATGGAAAGTTTCTTTTCTAAAATATAGATATATGTAAATATCTTCTTTTGTGCTTGAATAGAAAGAACAATTTATTGAAGATAGTATTTCTGTCCAGCCAGTGTTGCTCAGTGGTTCAGCACCTACCTATGAACCAGGACACTATGGTTCAGTTCCCCAATAGGGCACATGCCTGGGTTGCGAGCTCAATCCCCAGTGAGGGACATGCAGGAGGCAACCAAATGATGATTCTCTCTTATCATTGATGTTTCTATCTCCCTCTCCCTCTATAAAATCAATAAAAACATATTTTTTCAAAAAGGAGATAGGATGTCTGACATAAAACTCTGTAGAGGCACTAGTTAATAATACAGACTGTCAAAATAGAAAAGGGCCTATTCCTAGCTCTGTTATTCACAAATTGTAACTTTAGAAAACATGGCCCACCTTTGAGTAAAAGCAGTTCCCAGAGATAACAGTGTCAGAGAAGGTTACTTTTATTATTATACACTCTTCTTTATCATGACTTTTGTAATGAGGGCAAATGCTTTCTTGTTTTGTATTTGCTGCTCTGGCTCTTCATGGAATTTCTTTTAATCCTTGAAATTAAAAATTTACTACAGGATACATTGAGGCCTCACTTGTATTATTTTTATGTTCATTAATGAATGTCACCAACATGCAAAATAACCTTTCTTGTTTAACAATTATTTCTGAATCCTGATCCAGTTCAAATCTCATACCACAGATGGCATATCCTTATATATTAAGTAGGTAACTGGGAGTATATTACATACAACTGGTGCAAAGTAGAATTGAAAGAGCAGAAATATATACTGGGAATAAAAAATTCTGAAACAAATTTACAAATATATGCAAAATTGATAATCTGAAATTCCATAATCAAGAATAATTTGAATTACTATTAGTTTGCTACAATGGGTTATAAAATAGCTCAAGACAATGAAGTGCAGGAATAATGAAAGGGTGGTCTGGAGTGTATACCTACTTACTAGTCTTATCTCACACAGTTCAAAGTCTCACAATTCACTGTCTCCAGCTTGTTATTATAAAATTCTAAAGAAATATAACTCTTGATTACAAAATAAGGCTGGTCACATTACATGTTGCCTGGTTAGTTATATAGGTATAGAAAGTGTCAGTTTACCATATAGGCCTCCTTAAATTCACTTTGTAACATCTAGAGTCATCTAGAGTCATACAGTATTAAACATACTAAGATGACAAATCCTCTGTCTGGAAGTTTTATAAATAACCCCAAGTTGGAAAGTTAAAAGCCTCTATGATTTGATATCATGAAGTTTGGAAACTAAGCCCAAGAGATTCCCTTCAGCACATTTCACCAGATATGGGTAAATTTCTTTCCTTTAGCATCTGTAAGTAAAGCCAACTACATTACTACTTAAAAGCGACTTATACTTGATTAAAACAGCATTATTTTCTGATGAAAGAAAAACAGATTCTTACTGAACCTATGTGCATAACTATATTGTATAAGACTTAAAATTTTAAAGTTTGGAGAATCAGATATAATTTTAAATGTTTCATTATAGTTTATAAAAGCAGAATCTAAGTTGTCATAAACATCTAACCTAAGAATCTATAGTAAAGAATAGAATCAGAAAAAAAAACACAAAACAACAGAAAGGGTTTTTACAAATCTGGAAAATTAAAACCACATTAAAATATTTCAAAAAATTATATTAAAATTTATCCCATAAGTTCATTCAGTCCTATATAATTAATTATGTTCCACTTGATCTTTGGCCAGAAATTTCATTAAACTATTTATTGAATTAAAGAAAAAAGTTTGAAATCCTGACTCGGCATATTGGTATGAACTGAATGCCATCTATGCAATACATCTGAGCAATGTCAACACAATGCTTATACCCTTGAGTTTATTCTTTGAAATGTCAACAGTTTAAAGTACTTGGTCCAGTTTTCCATGAATAAATATTTTATAATTTGAAAGAAACTACTCCACATATAAAAAAGAAATGAAATGCTCTCATGTGATTATTTATTTATAACCCATCACGGCACAGTTTAGTTAACAAGAAAATATATAACACGCAAATTAAGAGCCCAAGATGTTGCCAGTGAGATTTGCATTTGAATCACAGCATTGCAAGGTGTGTGATAGCAGGTGTTGAGTGCAGTGATAAGGCAGGTAAAATGCTAGCACACTGACTAGCATAAAGTGATATTTTAGTATACATAACTTAAATAGTAAACATATAATTTGTTTAGGTGAAGCCAATGTGCTGGGACACTAAGGCTTCTAGAATAGTAGTTTGACAACAGGTGAAAATTGAGTGTGGTCTGATTTCATAAACAATTATTAATATAGCAGAAAATATCTTTAAGCATTTACCTTTACTAAAAAGGTGAGTATAGCTCTTTTAATATTTTTCAATATAAAAAAGGACATAAAACCAACATTTAATTTTTTAGAAGTGTTTTTCTAAAGCACTTGTTAAAAGAAATCTGGAGTTACAAAAGGATCATTCCTTGCCAAGAAAATATACCATATGGAGTCAAGTCTAAATCAACTATATTTTAGAGCAGGTAAATCAAATGTCTACATAGTAATAAAAATCCCATCAATAATATTCCTATTAAACTTCTAATATATCCTTAGTAAATTTACCTCTCCCCCCAAAAAATTACCATATTAGCTCACTAGAGACTCATATGAGTTGACTAACTCTGTAAAGTTGCTGATGATAAGTCAATTAAATTTTGGAAAACATATATCAAAAACGATGATCTTAGTTTGACTGAAAGCTCTTAAATGATTCCTCCTGGTATAGTTTAGTAACAAGGTCAATTCACTGTCATGGTCACTCTAAGTAAGACAACAAAATCATTGAAAATATTGATTTTGATATTGTCCATAGAGGGAGGAGGAGTCATCTCCATAATCAAAAGCAGTTTAGAAGTATTAAAGAGTCTACATTATTTTAAATTAAGATGTGATGATATCCAAGGGGGTATCTTCTGCTCAGACACTATAGTAAACTAAACATTTAAAGGAATAAAACAGTACACTTGACTTATTTTCGCACTATGATAACTTTCTGATTAGTACAGTTTTAAATAATATATGTATTTCATTAATTTTTTCAACAGACCTTCTAAAAAGAAGTGTTCCCATACTTACACATAATAGCCTGTTAGCATTACTCAATTAACATTATCATTATTTTTATTACTAGAGGCCTGGGTCACCAATGCATGCATAAGTGGGGTCCAGCTGGCCTGCCCTATTGGGGGCCGATTGGGCTGGGCCAACTAGGGGGAGGGGCCGCGGGCTGTAGGCTGGCCAGCCCTGCCTCCAATCAGGGTGGGGGGGGCAATCAGGGACTGGGAAGGCCAGGGGGAGGGGCTGTGGGAGGTTGGGGGAGATCGATTGGGGCCCCGATGGTTGGCTGGCGCAGTGCGCATCATAGCGATCGGTCCTTTCAGTCGTTCTGGTCATTCCACTTGTTCCATCGTTCTGATCGCGTGGCTTTTATATGTATAGATTATTTGGTTCTCTTCTTTTTGTTTGTTATATGAATTTGGTAACACTAAATCACTTGCATACTTTTCTAGTTATTTTCTAACAAAAATGCTCAATATGTGCAAATACGATTATGTCATATAAAGAAATCTCTCTATAGGGTAAGAGTCATTTTGGGGAGATCATTGTCAAAATTAAATGTATAATGGATAGTCAGAAAAAATAGAATATTTATTAACAATTATACTAATTCCTAGAAAACTGATTTATTGAATATAGTGTTTTAACCTTTCATCTTAATTTTATTTTCAGAATGTTATATTTCTAGAGGAACACAATAAATTGATTGCTTTTACTGACTTGATCATTGCAATTATTTAAGCCCATTTCAAATTAATTTGGCTAAACTCACATCATTTTGTTCAACTGGCACAGTCAAGAAAATATTTCAGGTATTATATTTTAATGTCTTATTTAAATACAGAAGAATCATCTCATCAATGTAAGAAAACAAGAAAAAGCACTGCTGAGAAAGGTCATCTTAAAATATGCCCAGAGGTTAGTGTCTACCTGGATTGGCTGCTGCTACCATGGAGTTTAGGTTCCTAGCTCGCAGATGCACTGGAGCAGGGATATTGGAACATGTCCACATTCTACACAAAATCATTTCCTTGTTTGTATAATTTCACTTAATAATTTTTAAAATAGAGTGCTTTCCCCAAACTTTCTATCTTATTGAATACTGAATGTGGAATGATACAGAATCTTGTGATATTTGTAACCTAAAATTACAATTGGTTAATCATTTACAAAAAGGGGATGCTAGTCTTGAGAATTCGTTAGAATAAAGTCACATTCTCTCCTTTTTTCCTCACTGAATTTTGTGCAAGTATGAAGACAAACCAGAAACTAGCCCTGGAGTATCCTATGACACATATATAAGTTTAATGTTATTAATTGTAGAAAATGAGATTTGAAGTTATAACAATAATACTTCTTTTTATCTAAGAACAACAATAACAACAAAATTCTCATTTCTTACTGGCTAGTATTTAGCTGGGCACTTGGCATAGTCTTTATGATAGGCTGAATAAGGGCCTTCCAAATGCCCAGGTCTTTATCTCTCAACACTATGAAGGTTATTTTACATGACTATTCATATATGATTAAATTAAAGGTCTTGAGATGGGGAGTTTATCCTTGATTACCTCAGTGGGCCAAATCTGATCCCAAGGGTCCTTATGAGGAAAAGAGGCAGAAGAATGAGAGACAGCGATATGCTGATGGAAACAGAGATTGGAGCAGTGGTTCTCAACCTTTCTAATACCGCAACCCTTTAATACAGTTCCTCATGTTGTGGTGACCCCCAACCATAAAATTATTTTCATTGCTGCTTCATAAATGTAATTTTGCTACTGTTATGAATTGTAATGTAAATATCTGATATGTATTTTCATTGTTACAAATTGAACATAATTAAAGCATAGTGATTAATCACAAAAACAATATGTTATTATATATGTGTTTTCCGATGGTCTTAGGCGACCCCTGGGAAAGGGTCATTCGACCCCCAAAGGGGTAGTGACCCACAGGTTGAGAACCGCTGGGTTGGAGTGATGCAATTTGGGCTGATAGGATAGGGGTCCTTGAACCAAGTAAAGTTGGCAGTATCTTGAAGCTGGAAAAGAGGAGGAAACCAATTTTCCTGTAGAGCCTCCACAAGGAACACAGCTCTGCTGAGTTTACTTTTAGCCTAGGGAGCCCAATGTTGCACTTCTGACCTCCAGAACACATGGCAATATGTTTGTGTTAAGTCACTAATTTGTGGTAATGTGTTCCTGCAGCAATAGGAAACTAATGCAGTCTTCATGGCAGAACTAAAAGGTTTTTCATTCAGTGAGATATTGAATTGTGTCTGTCCTTGAGTTTAACATATGACATAGACTTTGTTTTACTAAGAATTATAAATTTCTTATTAATCATAATTTTTACTGTTTATTTTTCACCCTTTCCTACTTTATATTTTATAATTCAAGGTATTTTTTAAGAAACTGAACACCCTATTTAGCATGTAGCCCTAATAAGGTTTAATTAGAGTCATCACTTGCTAAGTTGATGAGAACCAGAATTATTTAAATGCTCTTTCTGTTCCACATTTTTACTAAAGTGTAGCCAGTGCTACGCCAGGAGACTGGAATTAGTGTCGCAGAAGGTGGCACTCATTCTTTAGGCTCTGCTTTGATGAATGCGCTTGTACAGTGCCTTTACTTCACGGTGCGTGAGGAATGCAGTGTGGAGGGACACATGGAGAGGTCGGGTAACCACCACTTTGTTCTCTGCCAGTGCTCTTCCCTGCTTTAGTTTCCTCCTGTGTTAAAAGGGGCAGAAAGGAGTAGGCATAAAACACTGCCATCATACAAATTAGAGGGTATTTACTTTTATTACATTAGGCAGACACTTGAAGAAGGTAACAAATGCAAGGAGGTAACCAACAGGAAAGGCAAACTGGCTGTGGCCTCAGAGGTCTCATGGGTGTCATTATCTTATTGAACTTCACAAAGGCGGGATTTGAGCCATTAGCATAACAAGCTGAATAAATCTGGCTATGCTATAATTACTCTAATGGAGGGATTTTCAAGGAGGAATCTCTGGCAGACTGGTTGAATCTATAGAACTTATCTTTAAGCTGAGATTTGCAGGGCAAAAACACCAAATGTACTTAGATTTTATGTTTATTTGTAATGACAAGGATGAACAATTTTGAAGACTAAGCAAAAAATAGAACCAATCCTCTCTAAACTACCCTTGGGTATAACCACAGATTAAATATCTCAAACTGTTAAATTGAGAATGGATTGACTATTTAGATGTAAATTTGTATTTAGCAGCCTCACACCACTGTTTTTAAAATCAAAACACAATTCTTTGTTACAAGAGGTACACAGAACAAAATAGTCTGGTTTCAGTCAAATCGTGGTGGCTTGTAATACTTCTGTCTTACCAAGATGAATCCATCTTACTACTTTTACGATAATTCTATATTTTAACTCTCAGAGCAATTTCACTTCATTTTTTTTTGTATTTTTAAGGGAATACATGATAACTTAAAAATAGCAGCTGCAACTTTTTTTTAGGTCACTAACATAGTAAAGTAACAAACTCAATAATTTATTATCACCTAGTGCAGTGATGGCGAACCTTTTGAGCTCGGCGTGTCAGCATTTTAAAAAACCCTAACTTAACTCTGGTGCCGTGTCACATATAGAAATTTTTGATATTTGCAACCATAGTAAAACAAAGACTTATATTTTTTATATTTATTTTATATATTTAAATGCCATTTAACAAAGAAAAATCAACC
>NW_005368305.1:2241846-2260150 GCF_000412655.1 Myotis brandtii | reverse complement strand
TAAAAAGTAAGCTGGTGTTCAAATTTAATATATCCAATTACAGGTAAAACCTCAACATCTTTCCAAACTGTGCTTCTCTCCCCAAACCACTGCTATGCCATAGCTCTGCCCTCATTATTTCTTATCCAGATTGATGCACCAACCTCCTAATTGCCATTCCCTGTCATCAATCTTCTCCCTCCTCCTCTAATCTCCCTTTGTTATGGTCACCAGTGATCTTTCTTATACAGAAAATGCAACGACATCACTTCTCTGCTTAAAATTCTCCTATGTCTCCTGCAGTCTTTGAGATAAAAACACTATATCTGAGTCATGTTATGCAATCCCTGGCTCACATAATAACCCTAATGTATCACTCTCTGACCACAGTGCATACTATTCTTCATGTTCTTTAATTACTTTCAGTTTTTGGAAAATATATATATATTTTTTTACCTTCACAGGTGCACCACCCACTGTCTGGATTGACCTTTCCACGGAAGACCTTCAGATTCATCTTTGATATTACCTTTCCCTTATATCCAAATTATCTCTTCCCTGTGGTTTACTTTTTCTATTATAACTCTTATCTCAATATATTGTATTAACATGATTCATTACCTTTCTACCTATTGAGTTTGATTGCATGACCATTGTCTGTGGAAGTTTTATCTTCACCCTCAAGAAAGTATGAGGCTCATTTTATTTATTTTCTAGAGGCCCAGTGCACAAATTCGTGTATGGGTGGAGTCCCTTGGCCTGGCCAGTGATCGGGGCCTATCGGGACCAATTGGGCCAGCTGGTTGTGGGGAGCGACCACAGGAGGTTGGCCGGCCGTGGGAGGTTGCCTGTGGAAGTGCACTGACCACCAGGAGGCAAATCCTGCATTGAGCGTCTGCCCCCTGGTGGTCAGTGTGCATCATAGCTACCAGCTGGTTGTCCGGTCGTCCAGTCATAACAGTTGCTTAGACTTTTATATACATAGATTTTGGGGTTAATAAATATACAGATTAATAAAGATGAATACATGGGACTTCTGGAAATGTGTCAAAACGGCAAAACCAGAGTAACCTGCTATATAACAGATACCTGTACTCTTGCAAGTATTTTCCTTCCTCAACTTCCCAATGAAGTGGCAGATGGTAGGTAGGAGAGATTAGACTCAGAATATAATACATCTCAACATTTTAGTAGCTTCATCTAATAGGAACTTGTTTCTTGCCCACAGACTCAGTTGAATAGTCAAGAGAGAGGCACAGCTTTCGTTCCTGTGGTGATTTGGGAACTAAAACTCCTCATATTTTGAGGCTCTGTACTCCCCTAAGAACACAATTATTTGCATGCACTTGGTGAAAGGGTAAAGAGATAGAGGAGCTATGTATTCAATTTAATGTACTAGAAATTGGCTTACATCACTACGAATCACCTTCCATTGGAGAGAAATCCATGTAGCCATATCTAACTACAAAGGAGGCTTGGAAAATTTTAACTATATGCCCAGGGAATGAGTGAATGGTATAGCTGTCTCTCACAAGAGGACTGACAAAGTACCCATATGCCCTCTCCTCTGGAGTTGGCCCTTTATACTAATAATATGTTAATATGTTAATTAGACTGGATATCTTCCAGACGTCCTTCCAGACAAAGCCACAGTGGTGGGGGCCAAGGCAGAGGCGGTTAGGGGCAATAAGGCTGGCAGCAGAGGACAGTTAGGGGCAATCATGCTGGCAGCGGGAGCAGTTAGGGGGCCATCAGGCTGGCAGGGGAGGGCAGTTAGGGGCGATCAGGATTGCAGGGGAGGGCAGTTAGGGGGAGATCAGGCCTGCAGGCAGAGGTGGCTAGGGGTGATCAGGCCAGCAGGCAGAAGCGGTTAGGGGATGATCAGGCCAGCAGGCAGAGGCGGTTAGGGGCAATCAGGCAGGCAGGCAGGTGAGCAGTTAGGAGCCATCAGTCCCGGATTGTGAGAAGGATGTCTAACTTTCGGTTTAGGGATCGGGCCTAAACCCACAGTCAGACATCCTCCGAGGGGTCCCGGATTGGAGAGGGTGCAGGCCAGGCTGAGAGAGCCCCCCCCCCCATGCATGAATTTTGTGTACTGGGCCTCTAGTTTTAATATAAACATGTAAAACACAAGGGTTTCCATCCCATGTGCTTGCTTAAAGCCCAGGCTTTCCCTAATGGTTCCTAAAATTCACACATACTTGGTTGGAAAAGGCTTATTTTCATAAGTATCACACAAGCTCACTCATATGTGGAATCTAATGAACAACATAAACCGATGAACAAAATAGACCCAGAGACATAGAAACATAAGACAGACAGACTGTCAAACCTCAGTGGGAAGGCAGGGGAGGGTGGTGGTGGTGGGGGAAGAGATCAACCAATGAGTTCATATGCGTGTATGCCTAACCTATAGACACAGGTAAAGGCCTGGGGCCAGGGGGAGGCCCATGGGGGAAAAGGGGACATATGTAATACTTTCAACAATAAAGATTTTTAAAAATTAAAAAAGAGGCTTAAATTGGTTTAATTTGGTGCTAGTTTGCATTTTTGTTTTGTTTTGTTTGTTTTCCTCACCTATTTTAGTATTTAGGAATCTCTCCAGTGCTCTCTTTTTATAGATTTACTTTTCAGCTAACATAACACTCCCTACTACAGACCTCTTAAGACTGAACTTTATTTTTTTAAACTCTTTTTTTAGTTTATTTATTTCCATCGCCATTTATCCCCTCTTCCAACCCCCCTCACCCCTCACCCTCCCACACACAATTACCACACTGTTGTTCATGTCCATTAGTTCTCTCTACTTTTTTCTTTTTTGCTCAATCCCTCTACCTATCCCCCAACACCCCCCTCCCATAACCAGAACTGCCTGCCTGCTCTCTATCTATGAGTCTGTCTTTATTTCACCAGGCAGTTCAGTTTGTTTATTAAATTCCACATATGAGTGAAATCATATAGTACTTTTCTTTCTCTGACATAAAAAAGAGGCTTAAATTGGTTTAATTTGGTGCTAGTTTGCATTTTTGTTTTGTTTTGTTTGTTTTCCTCACCTATTTTAGTATTTAGGAATCTCTCCAGTGCTCTCTTTTTATAGATTTACTTTTCAGCTAACATAACACTCCCTACTACAGACCTCTTAAGACTGAACTTTATTTTTTTAAACTCTTTTTTTAGTTTATTTATTTCCATCGCCATTTATCCCCTCTTCCAACCCCCCTCACCCCTCACCCTCCCACACACAATTACCACACTGTTGTTCATGTCCATTAGTTCTCTCTACTTTTTTCTTTTTTGCTCAATCCCTCTACCTATCCCCCAACACCCCCCTCCCATAACCAGAACTGCCTGCCTGCTCTCTATCTATGAGTCTGTCTTTATTTCACCAGGCAGTTCAGTTTGTTTATTAAATTCCACATATGAGTGAAATCATATAGTACTTGTCTTTCTCTGACTGGCATATTTCACTTAGCATAATATTCTCCAGGCCCATCCAGACTGTAGCAAAGGGTAAATGTTTCTTCCTTTTTATGGCAGAGTAGCATTTCATTGTGTAAATGTACCACAGCTTTCTTATACACTCACCTACTGATGGACACTTAGGCTGCTTCCAAATCTTGGTTATTGTGAATAATGCTGTAATGAACATAGGAGTACATATATTCTTTCAAATTAGTGTTTCGGGTTTCTTCGGATAAATTCCCAGAAGTGGAGTCGCTGGGTCATAAGGCAGTTCCATTTTTAATTTTTTGAGGTAACTCCATACTGCTTTCCACAGTGGCTGCTCCAATCTGCATTCTCACCAACAGTGCACAAGGATTCCCTTTTCTCCACATCCTGCCAACACTTGTTGTTTGTTGATTTATTGATGATATCCCTTCTGACAGGTGTAAGGTGATATCTCATTGTGGCTTTAATTTGCATCTCTCTGATGATTGGTGACATTGAGTATATTTTCACATGTCTATTGGCCATCTCTATGTCCTCTTTGGAGAAGTGTCTATTCAGATTTTTTTCCATATTTAATTGGATTGTTTGTTATTTTTTCAATAACTCCTAATACTAAAGTGTGTGATGGTAAACATAATTTATGAGGTTAAGAATTAATTCAATGATTTCATTACTTCATTGTAATACTTTTAACAATATTACAAATGATTAATTGGTGTTTTAAGAAGAAATAAAAACTATTGAAAAAGAGTTAAATTTTTCATTGGTGGGGGTGGCTGGGAAGAGGTCAATGGGGGAAAGGAGACATATGTAATACTATATGTAATACTTTAAACAATAAAGAATTTTAAAAAAGAGTTAAATTTTTCTTTACAAAATCTTATAAATAAATATTGTAGTCTTGTGATACATCAAAGAATTTACTGAAAAACAATTTTTAAAACACAGTTCTACATAACAACATGTAACATAAATCAAATTGTTTTTATAGGTGTTATTAGGAACCAACAAAATTTTCTTTTTAACACAAATGTGCAACAAAGAAAAAATGTTAAAGAACCATGATACTTTATACATGCTTGTGCTGGTCATGTAAAGTTTGTGGGTTTTAGGATTCTGAGTGTCAGTGGTGTGTGTGAGAATGGGATATGTGGTATGGACGTGTGGTGGTTTGCGTTGTGTGTGTGTGTGTGTGTGTGTGTGTGATTTGGGTAGATATGTGGTATGTTGTGATTGTGAGTTTTGTGTGTGTATGTATTGGTGTGTGGTGGGGTGTGTGTGTGATTTGGGTAGATATGTGGTATGTTGTGGTTGTGAGTTTTGTGTGTGTATGTATTGGTGTGTGTTCGATGCAAGTGTATATGGATGGTGTTTATGTGTCTGTTATGTATGTCTGAGCATGTTGTGCTAGTGTGAATACACACATATCCTATATATGCAGAAAATAATTACAATCAGAAAAAGACTGGAATATTGAAGATACAGATGAAATGTAATAGCATATTATTGCCTCCCTTCTTACCTGGTGGAATGATGCTTATTTATGTCTTAATGTCCAATGATGTCCCAAGCCATTCTTTTGACTGGATGCACTGTACTCATTCTATTCGTCTTGCCCTGCCATTTCCCTCCCACTTCAAGTTTTCCCTACCATTAAGAGGTGAGGTCTGGGAAGACATTTAATATTTATAAGCACAAAACTAATAAAATCCACTTAAGTACTGAACAAGTGTGTTGTACCATTTGGACAGAAATTAGAGAGAGGCAAAAAGCAGGCAAATAAAAATCATCAAAGATAAAAATGAATTGTGCTGATACCGGACAAATTATATTTTCACATGGTATTAAGTTAGATGATACAATTGGCAGCTGAGTGAAAGGGCTAGGCTGCAAGTAACAACAGATTGAATTTTACAATGAGCTGACTAATAGCAAGAGGAAATAACAGCTGTGCAGTAACAACTTCCATAAAAGTTTCTCCTTCAAAAAAGAAAGCCATACTGACGATTTATCAGAAAATAATTAGGATGAGAAATATTTAAGTTAATAAATATATCTTCTTTTTATTATTGATTTCAGAGAGGGAGAGAGAGACAGAAACATCAATAATGAGAGAGATTGATCGGCTGCCTCCTGCACACCCCACACTGAGGATCAAGCCTGCAACCCTGTCATGTGCCCAGACCTGGAATTGAACCTTGACCTCTTTGTAAATAGGTTGATGCTCAATAATTGAGCCACACTAGCTGGGCTCAATATACCTTCTTTAAAAGTCTTGACAAAGGTGTCATTAAGCTGATCATACATCATTGGTTGTTGCTTTTTCAGTTCAGATTTCCTTCATTTTATTAATCAAAATCAATAAAAAAGCTGAATAATAGTTGAAATTTTTATCATTATAAAATTATCATTGGCTTACTGCATGTTAAGTAATAGTTATTAAGACTTAAACAAATTCTAAACTTCACAAAAAATATTATATTGTTTGAGGAAGGGAGTTAACATCCATCATCTAATTCTGATTTTTGTCAAAGGTGCCACCAGAGCTTAGTTAGCTGTAGACATAAATATATGTTTATTTCTGCTTTCCTGATGACTCCTAGGGTAGTGGATATCATAGTGGAATCATTATTGGTATAATTTTAAACTATAAGAAATATTAATGTGTGAACAGAAGAAAAAATAACTATTTGGTGGAGAATGAAGATGAATGTATTGAATTATTCCTACCCCTGCTACCCTTCAATCTTTCTAATGTGAAGGACACACCTACTGTTATGTCCAAGCTCTACCACCCTGAATACAAATTAGGTTGCATTTGCAGTACCTCACAGCTTGATACTCTGCATTAGAGACTTCCACAGCTCACTCGTGGCTTCTCATTGTAGTTGCATGGTGTCATGTGACTAGAATTGCCAAAGGCTCTGTGAATGAAAATAATGTGTCATTTCTGGGTCAATACCTTTAATTACTGGAATGAGACATTTTATCCCTGTCTCTCTCTTCCATATAGACTGCAGAATGGATGTGTTCCAGATAGAGAACCCAGAGAGTAGTGGGGACTTCACTAGCCTGGATTGCTGAGTTGCTGCAAAGAAAACAGTTGCCCTGAAAGTTGCATAGTGCCTCAACCAACGTAGCAAGGGGAGCAAACATATTAAGAACAGTATGCTATATACGCCAGGTCCCTTGAAACATATGCTGTGCAGATGTTTCTTTCCTGCAGCGACTGTGTCAAGCAGCAAGGATGGACCGGCTTCCGGCAGTGAAGGACACACCTACTGTTATGTCCAAGCTCTACCACCCTGAATACAAATTAGGTTGCATTTGCAGTACCTCACAGCTTGATACTCTGCATTAGAGACTTCCACAGCTCACTCGTGGCTTCTCATTGTAGTTGCATGGTGTCATGTGACTAGAATTGCCAAAGGCTCTGTGAATGAAAATAATGTGTCATTTCTGGGTCAATACCTTTAATTACTGGAATGAGACATTTTATCCCGTCTCTCTCTTCCATATAGACTGCAGAATGGATGTGTTCCAGATAGAGAACCCAGAGAGTAGTGGGGACTTCACTAGCCTGGATTGCTGAGTTGCTGCAAAGAAAACAGTTGCCCTGAAAGTTGCATAGTGCCTCAACCAACGTAGCATAAACTAAAAATAAACATTAATTGTCTTAATTCACTAAGATTTGGGGATTGTCTACTTACTATCTCAGCACATCCTATAAATTACACTAACTTATAAATGTTCCAAGTCCCCCATCTTAACCAGCAGAAATTCCAGCATTTCTACAATTTTATACATCTTTGACATCTGTTCTGGTGTTATCTAACCACATTTGATTATATAGGAAGCCTTGAGGCAAGAATCTGCAACTTCTGCCCATCTATACATCTTAACAGTAAGATTTTTCAACCTATTCACCCCCATTTTTTGATCTGGGTTTATCAAGCTCCCCGGGACCTGTGGTTCCAGCAGAGTGTTTGAGATCAGGTGCCACTACTTCTGCCACACCAGAATCAGAACAACACATTTTTCAAAGTTGATGCCGCATGGTCCAAGATTTTATCATTAAACTGGAAGAGATCTAAAAGGAAGCAATTTTGGTGACTTTCTCATACCTACCATCTTTAATACAACTTCATATTTACAGCCTAGCAGTATGAAGTGAGAAGGGTACTGTCCATATCCCCCAATTATCAGTTGAGGAATGTACCAAACTAAGTGGTTTGTGGTATTGAGTGTTGTTGCTATCAGTGAAAACAGCTCCTTCAATTCATACAGAGAGCTATTTCCCCAAACCATGTTTCTGAGTCCTATGTGGGAAACCGCCTATTGTCTTCACTAGCAGAGAGGTGTGGACAAGGAACCCGGAAGGCTGGTGACCCTTGAAGCCCTAGCAAAGGTCAGAGCTGTGCACCCATTGTTAGCCCAGACAATGGTAGCTGAAGCAACTTCCCAATTTATTATTATGTAAATCCTTGCTGATGGGCTAGTCTGCCTGTTATTGGAAATTGCCTGCCTAAGGCCTATGGGTGTATCCCAAACCAATAAAAGGTTGGCAAGGCCTGAGCACCGGTGGAAGTCTTTCCCCTTGAGTTGGACTTACCCGCCTGGTCCCCATTTCCCAAATAAATTATTTTCTAGTCTCTCTTCATTTTGTGTGCGGCCTTCTCCAGAACCCGAACCCTGAACAGGTACCCTAAATAACACGGGACGTGAAAGGGGCTACCACAGTCCTACAGTATTTAAAGCAGCCATATGTTGTTATGGAGTCACCATAAACTATACAAACTTTTTTCAAATTTATTTTAAAGTGTTCCCAGGATCTCACTTATGTGCAGAATATTTTCACTCAAGTTTTTAGCTGATGTTTGGGGGCTTTCTATGATCTGGAGTGCCAGCACCACCTTTCTTGGGTCCTTTATAAGAATAAAGTTCCCTCATGCACTGCTGGTGGGAATGCAGACTGGTGCAGCCTCTGTGGAAAACAGTATGGAGTTTCCTTAAAAAAATTAAAATGGAACTCCCCATTTGACCCAGTGATCCCACTTCTAGGACTATATCCCAAGAAACTAGAAACACCAATCAGAAAGGACGTATGCACCCCTATGTTCATAGCAGCACAATTTACAATAGCTAAGATTTGGAAACAGCCTAAGTGCCCATCAGCAGATGAGTGGATTAAAAAACCCTGGTACATCTACACAATGGAATACTACACTGCCGTAAAAAAGAAAGAACTCTTACCATTCACAACAGCATGGATGGACCTGGAAAGCATTATGCTAAGTGAAATAAGCAAGTCAGGGAAAGATAAATATTCCATGATCTCATTCATTTGTGGAATATAATGAACATTATAAACTGATGAATAAAAATAGATACAGAGACAAAGAAGCATCGAACAAACTGTCAAACTTCAGTGGGAATACAGAGGAGGGAGGGGGTGGAGGTAACAGATCAACCAAAGGACTTGGATGCATGCATATAAGCATAAACAATGGACACAGACACTAGGGGGCTGAGGGCATATGCTAGAGGGTGGGGGTGGCCGAGGGGAGGTCAATGGGGGAAAGAAGAGACATATGTAATACTATATGTAATACTTCAAATAATAAAATAAAACTTAAAAAAGAATAAAGTTCCTACACATGCTAGTCTAATGAACATCTTCAATTTATAGTTTGCCAGATTGTAAGAGGTGAAAAATGATGCTTTTATGTCTATGACTGACTTTTCCCCTGGAACCTGAAGCATCATTATGCTCCTACGGCATCACATCTTATTTGGTGACCAGAACATTCATGTGTCTGGCTCCAGGCCAAAATCCTATGTCTGATCTTTCCGACCTGACCTCAGGTAATTACAAAAGCTTTGCCTGGCAGTCCCCACGAGGGAAAGCTGCCCTCCGCACAGGAGACCGGGTGGATGGCAAGTGCACTGCAGTCTCTGGGGGGAGCTGCAGTCCAGGGCGCAGGCCATCGGCCCTGCCTGGGGCCAGACATGCTTTTACATAGAATGCATTTCCACCTCAATGTTTTCATTTCAAAATCCCTCTTTACTTAGAGGCCTTCACGGAGGCACTTCTCAGCAACCCTGCCTAGACCTCCTTTCTCGGTTGCCTGAAGACATTTACTCCACTTGACTTAGTGCTCTTCCACTCCTAGGCCTCTCTAGGGCCACAGACAGCAGCTCCCTTTTGTTCAAGGCTCTTCTGCAGCGAGACCTTTTCCACGCCTGTACTGTGTCATCCAACTGACCCACACCTGCTGCTATTTTATGAGGAAAATGGGATTTTTCTTTTTCTTGTCCCTTACCTGCACCACACCATAAGCTCATAACGACTTGGGATTATTACTTTTAATTTGGGGATTGTCCAAATTGTCTTAATTAACTACCTTGATACCTGGCAGCTCAACAAAAATTTTCAGATGTTTTCTTCCAACCTTTCTACTTTAGTGATACACAACTAATAAGCTGGTTGTATTAGAGAGGAGGAGGATTGAAATGTCCATCTATTCCATGTTACTTTATCCACAGTCTTACTGGTGTGTTTGTTGTTGTTTTTTGTCCTAAAACAAAAAGTATCACAAACAGAAGAGTCAATAGTTACATCCCTTATTAGCAAAAACACAAAATCTCTGAAAAACAAGAGGCTATAAATAGCTATAATTATTATATACAAAAAGACTCCTACTTGCTAATCATACCTTATTATTTTTTCAGTAGTTTTAATGTCTCTATTTGTTATGAATTCACTGATGTTTGCTATTTCTTTGTGAACCTCATCAGTTAACCATTTAAATGGCATTTTCCATCAAGAGTCTGTTTCTGTAATTCCCAGGGAAGATTTATTTATCATCGTTAACTAAAATCAGCTCTACATCTTTAGGATTGTCTAAAAATATATGTATATATTTTAAAAATTCACTTGAGAATAAATAATAGCCTAAAAAGATACAACACCTGTGAGCACATACTATTGCAAACAAATTTGTATTGGGATGAGCTTTATTTAATTTAAAGCCTAAAAGATACTCTTGGAAGTGGCAGGTGAGGTTAGATTGCATATCTCTGGAAATGTTATTGCACAGTCGCCATGTTATTAATATTAGTTATATAATTAAATTCAATTAATATTTTAAAAATTAATGAATGCATAGAGTAAAAGCTACATACCAAAACCATGAGAGCCCAAGGTGAATGCTCCTCTCAGCATTCAGAATTTTTTTCTGATATAATATTCTTTTTTAAGGGTCTATTAAAAAGAACATTAAAGAATATTAAAAATAAAACACATTCCCATATCAGGCAATGTGGTTATACTATGAAATCATAAAAATCACATGCACTATCATTTGTTATAAAATAGTCCTTGCAAAAATTGATTCAAAACAGGGCAATACAATGAGATTTTAAAATCTGTGGAAATGTATATTGATGGTCTCAATAACATTTATCTAAATATTTTTATTTATTTATTTAATATTTTTCATTAATTTTTTAGAAAGAAAGGAAGGGAGAGGAAGAGAGAGAAACATCGATACAAGAGAGATACATCAATCTGCCACCTCCCACACACACTCCAACAGGGATTAAGGAGGTAACCAGGGCACATGCCCCAACCCCCCAACCGGGAATTGAACCAGCAACTTTTTAGCACATGGAATGATGCCCAACCAACCAAGCTACCCTGGCCAGGGCTATTTAAATATTTTTAGAGGAACAAGTTAAGATTAGTAATGACAGAAGAAAAATATATATTAAATGTTTTATCATGTAGACGCATATACAAATAGACTACTTACAAGTGTCAATTGTGACAGGAAACACAGGCTTAGATAAACAAAATCCATACCTATTGAGTATTAATTACTGTCTCTAAAGATATGTAAAAACTAAAATCTCTCCTGAAGATTTACTCTGAGAACAACATGCTTACCTTTAATTTAGATATTTTAGAGCATCATGTGCATAAATATTATAGATTGTATTATCAAACATATACATCATAGTTTATTATTCTAAAAAAGAAATAAATAAAAACATAGCTAAAATAAGAATTACTAGCACATCATAGGATTTTATCTAAAACCTGAAGAAAAAGAAACCAGAGATGAATAAAATCAAATGAAGAATAGAAGCAAAAAAAAATTAGATTTTTGCAGGAAATGTAACAATGTAACATACTATGAGACCACTAAATATACAAATTTTGTAATTTAAATGCAATCTTGAAAATCAAAATCAGGATGACAAACAGCGCGTGCACACCATCACACACACAAATACAAAGAGAATAAAATCAACATATGAAAGCAAACATGATTCAACGAAAATACAGTCATCCCTCAGTATCCCCAGGGAATCAGTTCCAGGTCCCTCTGGATAACAAAATCTAAGGGTGCTCTATTCCCTTATATAAATGGCATAGTTTTGCAAATAATTCATGCACATCATTCTGTGTACTTTAAATCATCTATAGATTACTTTTATATTATATACTACAATGTAATAGCTAGGTAAATAGTTGTTTTACTGTATTGTTTAGGGAATAATGGCAAGAAAAAATTCTGTACAGTTCAGTACAGACACAACCATCCCATGTCAGTAACATAACATTTTTTAAAAATATTTTTTTCATCAAGGTTGGTTGACTCCTGGATGCAGAACCATAGATATGGAGGGCCAGTGGTATTTACAGTTTGTGGAATAACTTCGGTGTTGTGGCAAGTCTCTTTGGGAAGTTCACTGTATTAAAAATAGTCAATTAACCCTTTCTTTAAATTTTACTTACAGTTACCCAGCTTGTGTGTCTCAGTTGGTTGAGCGTTGTCCCATGCACCAGGAGGTTGCCGGTTGGATTCCGGTCAGGGCACATGACCAGGTTTTGAGCTCCGATCCCCAGTAAGGAGTGTACAGGAGGCAGCTGATTGATGTTTTATTTCTCATCGATGTTTCTATTTCTTTCTCTCTCTCCCTTCCTCTCTCTGAAATTAATAAAACATATTTAAAAGAAATTTACTCAGTTTATATGGAAAAATGCAGATTATGTGAAATGATGTTGTGATAAGTAATATATCTTTAGCTTACATTTATAAATTTAATGATTCAATCATTTTATTGGCTTTGGAGTTTGAATACTTTGCCAGATAGACCATATTGTTTTCTTTATCAAAATATCTCATACTTTATTATGATAAATTTATTTATTTAATATTTTGTATAATAAATTAACAAATAGATAATAATTTAGTGAAAAGAAAGCAAGGCTAAAATCTGAGAGCTAGCTTCGACACAACCTCTCGGGTATTATGCAACTCATAATAATTATGCTCCATTTCAGGTACTTTTGCTTTCACCTCTCTCCAGGATACTAGGTCAACATATTTTATCCCGGGGAAAAGCTGCAGTAACAAAATCTGCATGTGCTCCAAATAACTATGTGAAGGCACAGTGAAATAATAGTTCACCTCATACCTATGACACACATCTTGCCTCCTGCTCCAGGCCTCCTGCTGATAGCAAGTGCTGGGATGCAGAACCTACTGGTTTCATAGCATCAGAAAGGGTTTGCTCTATGCAGCAAACCATTGATCAATGGGAAACGAGAGCTAGTAAATAATAGTCTTTCACCCCTTCCTCCAACAAACAGACTGGCTAGAAAAGCAAACATTTATATAGTCTAATCAGCAGGGGTCGGCAAACTGCGGCTCAGCAAACCGCGGCTCGGGAGCCACAAGCGAAACTTCATGGCCCATGCGCAGAAGTCAGTATTTTGTGGAAGAGCCACACTCAAGGGGCCAAAGAGCCACATGTGGCTCGCGAGCCGCGGTTTGCCGACCACGGGTCTAATGGATGATGGTCCTGAAATTTCATCAGTTGGTCGCTCTTGATACTGAACAGTATCCAGCTTGGCAAACCCCCTCATGTTGCCTGTTCCTCCTTCTCCTTTGCTGCCCTTTTTTCCTCATTTCTGCTCTTTGAGACTGCACGCCCTAATAGAGCGGGGCTAGAAAAGTCTGTCATGTGCTGCTGACATGGAAACGAAGATGGCTGGAACCAGGATGACCCTGGAAAGAGCCCCCGTGGATAAGATGTAGAGCCAGATTATTTACTACTATGGCAAGTAGCACCTTATTTCTGGTGACAAGTGAGGTGGTGGTAATACTTGGCAGATAGTGGCATCCAGTTACCAAGGCTTTAACTTAATGGTAAATTGGGACCGTGTACAGGTGCAACGTTGAAAGGTTAAATGCGATGGTCATGGTCATGGAAAGGTACTGAAGCAATGATAATTACAACACTATGAATCAGGATGGTTGCTGTTGTAAATACCATTTTGGAAAAATAAAAAAGGTGAGTCCAGTGCGGCCTAAACACTAAGATTATATAAAAGTCGTGGGCCACAGTGAATATTTGAAGGGAAAACTGGGCAAAAAACTAGGATCAAAGATGTCATTATGAAGTAGGCAGAGTTACACGGGAGACTAAATGCATGTTTCCACGATCTGAGATAGAAACAATTGACTTCTTTAAAAAAATTTTATTTGTTTAATCTTTATTGTTGAAAGTTTTACATATGTCCAAACATCTAATACGGCATGTGTCCCTGAAACTAATGGGAAGGAAGAAGAAAAAAGTGAGTTTAAGATAGGAAGTGTCAATAGGAAAATCTGGAAACTGACCTTTCCCACCCCAGTCAATATAGTAATTACAAACAGCCTTGCAAGAAAAAAGGAACACAGACATTAGTGTCACCATAAAATATTTAAAGGTGTAGTACTGGTGGTTCCTATTACTCCTTTTCAATCACCTATTTTGGCCAAGAGTAAGTAGATGGATCTTCAAAAAGAGAGGACTACCAGAAACATGGCTAGATGACAGCCCCATGCAGCTGCTGGGCTGAATCGGATAGCTTTATCAGAGCAGATAAAGCACAAAACTTCTAGTTCTTGATATATTGCCATTGATTTGGCAAATAATTTCTTCTCAACTCCATCAGTAGGGAGGATCAAACACAATTTGCATTTACATGCCAATGACAACAATGTACAATCAATATTATTCACAGATAATTTGTTTATAAATTACCTAGCAAAGGAAAGGAATTATGGCAAATGCTAAAATACTGTGACTTTTCTTATTTTTCTTTTAAAATATAACATTTTCTAATTATTTCATGATGTCACAAAAGGTCTTGGTTTGTTGCTTCTTTGATGGAAAACATTATACTGCATTAACAGTTTTGGATATCCATAGAACTCCCACAGTTGTAGCCACATATAGAACCCTTAGTAAAATTGAATTTGAATTAACTTTAACAACTTACATTATTTTCCTTTAAGAATTTCTTCAAAGATTTTATTCTCATTCAGAAACACAGGTTTTTTTTTTTGGTCAGAATTAGAGGCTTTTATGCATATGTATAACTCTATCACTATAGTAAACACTATACTTTAAAAAACACACAATCCTATTATTGATGAAGGCATACATGTTTTGGTATACTAGTAGTTAATTTTTTTACTAGTTACACTTAGCTCACTAAAGAAGTATCCCATTGATTAATTAATCAATAATATAATTAATTATTTTATACTTATTTTTGGTAACAACCAATATACTCAAGATTCTCCAGGTTTATTTACCAAAAATTTCAAGCCTAATGTCAATTAAACAATGAGCTACACTCTGCCAGTGGTTCTCAACCTTCCTAATGCCGCAACCCTTTAATACAGTTCCTCATGTTGTGGTGACCCCCAACCATAAAATTATTTTCGTTGCTACTTCATAACTGTAATTTTGCTACTGTTATGAATCGTAATGTAAATATCTGATATGCTATATGTTTTCCAATGGACGCGACCCACAGGGTGAGAACCGCTGCAAGCTGTATAACTTTTTTTTTAAGTTTCAGTTTGGTTTAAATGAATATTTACATACACCTGAGGGAGAAACTAAAGGCAAAATAGATCATCCTAAAGAAATTAATGATTTGGCCCTCGCCAGTGTGGCTTGGTTGGTTGGGCATCCTTCCATGCACTGAAAGATTGCTGGTTCCATTCTAGGTGAGAGCCTATGTCAGGGATCCTGGTAGGAGGCAGCAGATTGATGTTTGGCTCTCACATATATGTTTTCTCTCTCTCTCTCCTTCTCCTTTCCTCTCTCTCTATAAAAATTAATAAAGAATCTTAAAAAAAGAAATGAATGATTTGAAACTACTGATGAAAATGAAAAAAGAATGTGCCAAAGCAGGATTTTATTTGAACATGAAGACAAAAATCATGACTATAGAAGAAAAACACAATTTTAACACAGACAATGAAGACATTGAAGTTGTTAAAGATTTTGTTTACCTTAGTTCAGTCATCAGTTCAAATGGAGACTGCAGCAAAGAAATGAAGAGAAGGCTGAGTCTTGAGAGAGAAGCAATGAAAGAATTAGGAAAGATCACCAAAAACATGTGTGTCATCAGTAACTAAGGCTAAGATCATCCACACCTAATTAGTATGGATGGATGTGAAAGGTGGAGAATGAATATGGCTGTTAGGAAAAAAAATGATTCATTTGAAATATGGTATTGGAGGGGAACTCTACAGATACCCTGGACCACCAGAAAGAGGAACAAATTGGGTTATAGAGCAAATTAATCCTGAAACATTCCTGGAGGCAAAAAAATGAAAAACATGAAGTGGTCCTACTTCAGATACTTCATAAAAAACAGGGTTCTTTGGAAAAGACAATAATGCTGGGAAAAATAGAAGACAGGAGGAAAAGAGGAAGATGAATGTGAGGTGGATTGATTCTGTAAGAGAATCCATAGGCATCAGTCCACAGGAGCTGAGCAGGAGTGTTGAGAACAGGACATTGTGGTTGTCACGCATTCATAAGACCATCAGGAATTAGAGCCATCTGAATGGCACAAAATACACAAAGACCTGAATGGAAAGGAAAGCACAATGAACAACAAAAGATGTGAAATTCAAAGATCTGGTTTAAATTCTTGACCCTGATATTTTCTAACTGCGGAACTTGTGAAAATTACTTCAACTCTATGAAAGTTGGCTTTCTAATCTATAGAAATAGATATGCTTCCGTAGTAAATTAGTTGCATGGAATTTTAAAAAGGCATATGGAATGCATAGCAAATTGAAAACTTCTTTAGACACCAGCTTTAAATTGGTCATGGTTTCCTGGCTCAGTTTGTTGAGCATTGTCCCATGCATGGAAAGGTCCCTGGTTCAGTTCCTAGTCAGGGCACATACCCAGGTTTCAGATTCGATCCCTGGCTGGGGTGGGTACAGGAGACAACCATTCAATGTTTCTTTTCTCACACCCCTCTCTCTCTAAAACCATTAAAAAATCATTTTTAAAAAACAATACATTACTTTAAAAAAGAATAAATAAATTGGTCATGGTAACTCACAATTTATTTTTAGGCATCAGCTGACTATATAGAGCATGATTTTTGATTAATTTTTTCATATGTAACATATGAAGTGTTTAATGCCTGTGCAGTTGGAAAAAAACGAGTTTTTTCTAAGCCGCTGTTTGCAGTGTTTTTTTTTATTTGTGTCTGAACATACTTTAATTAATAATATTTATGGAGCATAGTTTCTGACTAAGTATTGCATCAGTGACCTTATCAGAATAAGCATGTACAGGGACTAATTCTATAAAGCATTTTATGAAAAGTATTATCAAAATTGTCCTTTAGGAACAAATGAATTAATTATTATTTAAGTGTTACATATATAGTTGTATTGAAAAAGTAATTTAGACCTATTACATATATAAATGTATAGAGGAAGAAAATAAGTTTAGTCCTAGCTGGTTTGGCTCAGTGGATAGAGTATCAGCCCTTGGACTGAAGGGTAATGGGTTCAATTCCAGACACGGGCATGTACCTTGCTTGCAGGCTGGATCCCAGGCCCCAGTCGGGGCACGTACAGCGGCAACCAATGGAAGTGTCTCTCTCACATACATGTTTCTCTCTCTCAGTTTCTCCCGCTACCTTTCACTCTAAAAAAAAATCAATGGGAAAATATCCTCAGATGAAGATTAACAACAAAACAAAATAGAAAAAGAAAGTAAGTCTACTTTAAATTTAAAATTCAGTATATCAATCTTGTTGTTTTTTGTCTAATCCACCTTTTTCTCTCTTTTTAAAATAAAGATTTTAAATGTATTTTTAGAGAGAGAGGAAGAGAGAAAAAAAATTGATGTGAGAGGGAACCATTGGTTGGCTGCCTCCTGCTCACCCTCTACTGGGGATCAAGCCTGTAACACCGGCAGGTGCGCTGACCAGAATGGAACCAGCAAACCTTCAGTGCACCAGACCACACCCACCCAACTGGAGCCACACTATACAGGCCCCACCTTTTTCTCTTTATCACTCCCACTATCTTTCCTTTATATCATCATTTTTATGTTATATTGTTTTTCACTACATATGGTTTGAAGAAGATGAATATATCCATTGCTGAACAGTAGTATAAAAAGGGATTTCCATTCTAGTATATACATTTATATTAATACTAGAGGCCCGGTGCATGAATTCATGCAAGGGTGGGGTTCCCTGGCCTGGCTGGCAATTGGGGCCCAATCAAGGCCGGCTGGCTGGGGGAGGAGGGGGGACACAACAGGAGGTTGGCCAGTGGTGGAAGGTTAACTATGGGAGTGCACTGACCACCATAGGGCAGCTCCTGCATTGAGCGTCTGCCCCCTAGTGGTCAGTGAGCATCATAGCAACCGGTAAATTGGTCATTCGGTCGACTGGTCATAACAGTCGCTTAGGCTTTTATATATATAGACTAGAACCCGGTGCACAAAAATTTGTGCACTTGGGGGGGTCCCTCAGCCCGGC
>NW_005368305.1:2236903-2240771 GCF_000412655.1 Myotis brandtii | reverse complement strand
TATCTGGTTTGTTTGGGTTCTATAATCAAAACACTGTTTCAACTCCAGCTCTGAGATCCTGGCTGGCTGAAAGCAGGTTTCTGGGGTTTTGTTTAGCTTCTATATTTGTAACAATGTTTCAAACTGCAAGCTCAGAGGCCGGCAGCGGCAAGCGGGGAATGTTGGACTCCTCCGTCACTGAACCAAGCAAGCCTCATGTTCACTTCAAGCTGCCTGGCTGCCGGCCGCCATCTTGGCTGGCAGTTAATTTGCATATTGCCCTGATTAGCCAATGGGAAGGGTAGCGGAGTGACACCAATTTGCATGTTTCTCTTTTATTAGTGTAGATATGCTAATGTATACATAACATCTATTTTATGCTTTCATTACAGTATATATTCTCCCCTGCTTATTGGTGGTAGTATTTTACACCCTGGGGAACTGAGACACTTTCAGACTAATATTTCCTTCCATTGGAAGGGGAAAAATATAGATTCCTAATTACTCACAGTGATAGTAAGTGATTGAAGCCTGGGACACTTCCAGTATTTTAAATCCCTGGTTTTAATAATTGCATCAAGGCTGGAAAATGAAAGTAACTTAAGGCAGTTTCAAACTGAGATGGCAGTTTCTCCTGTGTAATATTGCTAGAAATATTTGATCCCAGGGTCGTTTGTAAGCATGATTCTAGTTCTATAGAGAAAACAAAACTAAAATATGAAGTGTTCATGTCTCTTTTTAGTGGTAGCTGCCTCTAGGTTATTTTGAAATAGTGAATTACAAAGTTACTTGTTGGAATTTAGTTAAGACAAAACCAACTCCTGTTTCTTTAATTCAAATTGTTTCTTTTTTAGTTGTCTTTGGTCTCTTTTTTTGCTTTATGAGGCTGAAATAACTCTCACTTTTATATGGGAAACACAACCTCTACATTAGGGGTGGGGAATGTCCATCCAGAGGGCCCTATAAGTCCCACAAAATTATTTGACCTGGCCCTGCCCAGGCATTAGGAGTGAGTAATTAAATGTTTGACCAAATATAGCAGGCTAATTTTTAAGTTGATAATTTTGTATGGCCCTTGAATGTTGTTATAAATATTCAAATGGCCCTTGGAAGAAAAAAGTTTCCCACCCCTGTGCTACATAAACAGAAAATGAAAAATTCCTGTCTACATGCCAGGAAGAGACATTGTTATCTAACTTTGAAGGAATAGTTTCCATTTAGAAAAAGCCAGTTAGAAAGCTCTCCCCCAGGATAACCTCAGAGTGTGTCCCCAGATGGTTATTTATGCTTTGATATACCTTTAAGATCAAAGAGAGTTCTCTGAGTGAGACTAGAATTGCTAAACTAGCCTCAATCATAATATTATTTAGACTATCTTCATGCCAACTTTATCATAATACTAGAGGCCCGGTGCATGAATTCATGCACAGGTGGGTCCCTCGGCTTGGCTGGCAATCGAGGCTTATCAGGGGGCCACCCGGGGGGAGGGACACAGGAGATTAGCTGGCCAGCCCCCCAATTGGGGCCCTATTGGGGGTCTGGCCAGCAGGGGGGAGGGGCTGTGAGAGGTTGGCAGGCGGGAGTACTGGGGCCACGGGAGGTTGACTGTGGGAGTGCACTGACCACCAGGGGGAAGCTCCTGCATTGAACGTCTGCCCCCCCCGGTTGTCAGTGTGTGTCATAGCGACCTGTCAGTTGACCAGTCATTCTGGTTATTCAGTCGTCCGTTCACTTAGGCTTTTATATACTATATAGATACTTAAAATCAGCAGGAGTGATTTTACATACTTTGTAAAAATAGCTCTAATACAACCTCTAAACTTTCATCATTTAAAGAATGATGAAACTAAAAGACAAGCAACATAAATTTTAGTTACATTGTCACATAGCTAGTAAGAAAGCAACAGAGCACAAAACTGAGCACAGGCCAGTTCAATGTTGAGACTGAAGATGTTTAGGTCACTTAAAAAATGAGGTGGAGAAGGAACAACCCTATTTTCCATATCTCTGTGGCAGAATATTCACTTGGCAAGTTGACTATGTTCATAGACTAGTCTTTCAGTTTCCTTAGCATGTAATCTCTTAACAGTTCCACCATATGGCATTTATCCATCTAGTTTATTTGCAATTCATAACCTTGTTTATTTTTCTCTATCAATTCCCCCATTAAATTACTCAGAACATCAGCTTCCTCTGAAGACATAAAATCCCACTGGCTTTATGAAACTATAAAGCTACACTTACTAATAGTTTCAGGTTTGAAGTTGACCACCTTTGTTTTATCCTCACTGTGTATTGTCCCTTTGGATAATTCAGCAAATTTGCTTTTCAATGTGGCATTCTTTAGGAAAATAATTACTTGACGTATATATATATATATCCTGATAATTACAATTTTGAGCAGAGATGTTTAAGCCTCGTATATTCTGATCATATAATAATCTTGTTGAGGCGACAGTAAGAAAGACACTCTTTCGGCAGTATGGTGATAGATGTTGACAGGAAGATGATCATGAGCAATGTAATGCAAGGTTCATCACGGTGCCCTTTTGAGCTTGACAAGAAGAGGATATGCTTTATAGTGGAGGAGACAATAAAAATTGGGTATTGGCAATCTGACATTGAAAGCTAAAATATGAATCCAGCAAAAATGAAAACATATTAACTCCTTTCAGAGAGAAAACTTAGCCTCAGTCTACTTGAGCACTTTATTGAGGCAAATCATGTAGGTGGAATTTGTCTGATGCAGTTTAAGTTTTAGGACATGGTATGATAAGTATTGTGAAGTATGCTGATCTTGATTCACATATGTAGATCTTGATCTACCTCCCTTTTCATTTTGATAGCATTATTGGTACAATTTTAAAGCTTATCAATATTTTTGACTATGGCAAAACCTACATGATCCCACAATTTTCTACTTCAGTCAATTCATTCAAATAGATATTTTAGTAAATTGAACAATCAAATGTTCATTAATTATTTAGTCCTACAAATATATCTCTTTCAAACAGATTAAATTTTGCCTCAATGTCTCAGTTTTGTTTTGTTTTGTTTTTTTACATTCTATTTTTTAAAAAATGCTTCTAGGGAAAATAAAGTTACTTTAATGATTTTGATAAAAATGGATTTTCATTTTTAACATACTTTTTGTTAAGATAATGCACAGGAATGCTCTCACAGTCTATCTGTGGCTTATAGTACAGATAAATCAGGTTCTAATTTAAATAATGTCACTGAAATTTTACTGCTTTGCCTTACCACTTAACTTAATTTTAATAACTAGTATTGAATTTTCTAGAGATTTTTCCCACTCACAGATATAGACGTGCTAAATCAGAAATCAGTGAGCTATGGGGACTGAGTGGAGTGAGATCTTACCACGTCCCTTCAGAAGGACATGTCGAAGTGGCAGGGTCAAATAAGCTTTGCTGTGCTTTCTCATTAAAACTGATCATTATTCACGGGGTGATCTATGATATGATTCACTCTAGGCAGGCATTAGTATAGATTTGTGAAGGTCATGTGCAGTGTATTATCTACTTACACTATATCTTCTGATGTGAAGCGAGACATTAAAAGGAAAAGAGTGATCAAAAGTTTTCCAAGATATTTTTATTCTAATATTAGGCCACCTTTTACAGAAAGTGCCTTTTCAGTATTAACTCTGAGATGTTTAATTTGGCTTTTAATCAGTGAAATCTTATAATATATAAATTATCACATAACTACTTATCATTGCAATGAGAGCCACCTTTTACAGAAAGTGCCTTTTCAGTATTAACTCTGAGATGTTTAATTTGGCTTTTAATCAGTGAAATCTTATAATATATAAATTATCACATAACTACTTATCATTGCAATGAGAAACATTATAGAAGAGTATATA
>NW_005368305.1:2224684-2227638 GCF_000412655.1 Myotis brandtii | reverse complement strand
TATATATATATATATATACATATATATATACACTATAAAGTCAACAGAGTTATTTTTATATCCATTGTTCTCTTCATAGGCTAAAACGTCATCTTACTTAGACAGTCATCCAATTGAACTGTGCTGAAATAGTTCCTTCTTCATGAGAGACTTTATTATTGTTTCTAATATTAAGTAGCATCTATAAAATACTAATAAGTTGACTGAGTGGTGAGAAGGTAAGTGTCACCTGCTCTTACAAGACAATGTAGACTCAAAGGGAGGGTTTGTGTATAGTTGCATTTTTACTATTTGAAAGAATTGAAATTGTTTGTAACTGGAATTAAAAGAGCAAGTTGAATTGTACAAGTTGATATGGCTTATGTATAGTCCAAATTACTAAATGTAGGGAGCATCTTGTCTCTGTCATCTGTCCAGACAGGTGATTTGAGAGATGCCTCAGGACGCTGTCCATAGGCCCTTTTAGGTCTAGCAGCATCCTGCGCATATCCTGTCTCTTCTTGCCTGCTCAGAAGGCATTCTGCCGCTCTGCTGGCTGGCAGGAACCCAGGTAATCTCAGTAGGGCTGTCTGAGGCCCTTTCTTATAAACACACCAAGTAGCATGTTCTGTTTCTGCACTATAGCTGCTTCTGAGTTGTCTGCCTAGGAAGTAAAGTTACCTTCCTTTACTTGGGCAATTTGTACAGAATTTTCTTTTTGCTATACAATTGTAAAGAATATTCCAGCAGTTAATTTCTGCTCAAATGAAGAGAAGAGTATTGGGAGAAAGAAATGTGAGAGAAATTGTTAATATTTTAAAATATGCTCAGGAAAATGGTTCCTCTTCCCATGATGCTACAATAGTCCACATGGCAGTGTACGATTTCATGATCTCAATTCTACCTCCCTACTCAGCCTTATCTCTCCCCCTGTCTGAGCAGTTCCTAAGCTTCATTCTACTTATTATTTATTTACTTATTTTATTTTTACTCTACTCATTTTTTTAGATGCAGGCCTAATATTAATGCCTAAAGCATCTCTTTCTTACTGAAAATAGGTTTATTTTTTCACAGTTACCTACATACCTTTGTCAGAGTTATATCCACTGAAGTGTATACTTTTGTGCACTGACTCAATTACATATCTATTTCTACCTAAAATAAGAATGCCTCTTTCTCTCCATTAGGATACCAGTGAGAGCAGTAAACTTATTTTATATCCCATGCCTAAAGTCTTTTGAATAGATGCCACAGTGGAGTGCCCTTTGCATGCCACAGTGCTAACCTTCGATGAGGAAGAATGGGGCTGCACTCTCATGGAACTGTAACAGAGGTGTTTTGAATACATTTTTTTAAAAATTCATATTCTATGGTACTCAGTGCTGCCCAAATAAGTCTTATATCCAAAGTCCTTTATTCAAACCTCCTATGCGTTAATTTTTCTACAACCTGTACCTCTGTTGATCACGCATTCCTTCCTGGAGCTCTCGCTTCCCTTAGCCTGCCTAATGTCTTTTCTTTTTGTGGGATACTGCTGAGTTTTTGCCTTGATCTACCAATGAGTCCTTTTTTTCTATTCACAACTGCAGTTACTCTCCAAGTTTCACTCTCATCAATTCACTTGCTCTAATATACTCTCTCTGGAGGGCGTTTTACATTCGTGGAACATTTACTATTAGTTTTAGTAACTTCCTAAGTTTTGTTTCTGGCATGACTTCTTCCCTGAATATCAGAATTATTTTTCTAATTTTTCACAGACAAGTCTAACTGATAACCTAAATATGAAATAAAATGAACTAATCCCTTTCCCTATTGGTGTGTTATTTTCCAGTTCAGCCAGAAAGAATATTTAAGCATTTTACTTGGTCCTTCCTTTTATTCTCACACTCCAATATTCATGAGTCATCATATGGAGTATTTTATAAACTATAGAATCCTTCCCTCTCTTTACATTTCAACTCTTACCACCCCACTTTAAGCCATTGATGTCTCATGCTAATTCTGTATCCTAATATTTCTCCATCTCTATTCTCTTTTCTCTCTCTTTAATTTGTTTAAAAAGTACCACATTACTTTATCTACAGCATATTATCCATCAAGTAAATATCTTTTTCAAAAAACTTTTAATGATTTTTATTACCTATTAACTAGAGTTCAAATTGCCTTGCTGGCACAATCTTCCATAATCTGACACTAAACTTCATTTCTTTATTTTTCTTTCAAATCTCTCCCCATCCCACATATAAAGCAGTGCAGCAATTGACAAATATTAATTCTTTGTCAAATAAACAACATATTTCCCCAGAAACTTGGAAGGGAGAAGTAATTCAGACCTATGGATATAGAACTCATTAAATATAGATGAATTAACAATGAAATTATATAAATGAAAAAGTGTATATGAAATAAGAACTCTAAGACAGAACATTGTGGGGTAACACTTGATTGTGGGGTGGTAATGGTGGTAGTGCTGCTGAAGGAGAGGAAAGAAGTAGGAAACTAAGAAAATAATGTTGTTTCAGAAACTCAGTGAAGACAGAATACCAAGGTATCAATATTTTAGACATCTTTCGTGATGAGAACCAAACAATGCATTGGATTTGAAAGTAGAGAAATATAGGGAAACATTGTGGGGTAACACTTGATTGTGGGGTGGTAATGGTGGTAGTGCTGCTGAAGGAGAGGAAAGAAGTAGGAAACTAAGAAAATAATGTTGTTTCAGAAACTCAGTGAAGACAGAATACCAAGGTATCAATATTTTAGACATCTTTCGTGATGAGAACCAAACAATGCATTGGATTTGAAAGTAGAGAAATATAGGGAAACTAGAGGCCCAGTGTACAAAATTTGTGCATGGGTAGGGTCCCTAGGCCTGGCCAGCGATCAGGGCCGATCTTGAGGAGACTGGGGGGTGGTGATCAGGGGGCCCCCACTGGCACCACCTTGGAGGTGACCAGTGGGGCAATTGGGGTGCA
>NW_005368305.1:2222712-2224425 GCF_000412655.1 Myotis brandtii | reverse complement strand
TAAAAAGATAAAATTACCTTTCATCTTATGAAAGATACATCATAAGAAAATATAATTTCTGAGTAAACTAATAATCATAGAAGAAATTGAATTAGTAAATAAGTCTACGTGCACCAATGATTCATGTTCCAATTGGTATTACAAACCGGTTTACAAAGTTGGTAAGAACAAAAAACCAAACCAAAAAAAACACCTCTATGTGATACAAAATCTTTCTAAGACTGGTATTAAGGAGCAAAGCTCTCCAACACAATACTTAAAGCAGAATAAACTTGATCAAAATTATCAAACTATCAAAACTAGGAGAGGACATACCAAATAGGAATCTTTTAGCTCAATCTCTGCATTAGTATTACATGCTGCTATAACAAATTACCACAAACTTTGTAATTTAATATGATTTAGCATCTTAACCGTTCTGTAGATCCCAAATCCAACATGGGCTCACTGGCTAAAATCCAAGTGTCTCAGGACAACCTTCCTTCTGGAGGCTCTAGAAGAGAATCTGTTTTCTTGTCTTTTCCTGCTTCTAGAGGTCACCCATGTACTTTGGCTCCTATCCCCCTCCTTTATTTACAGAGAGAGCACATTGCTTCTTTCTGACCCTTCTCTATAATCCCATTTCTCTCTGCTAGGAGCTGGGAATGTTTCTCCATTTTCCAGGACCTATTTGACCAAATTAAATCCACCTGGATAATCCAGGCTAATCTGTCCATTACAAACTCCTTATCTAATCTGCCAAGGCTCTTTGATCTCTTTTTGTAAATATATTTTTACTACAGGCTCAGTGCATGACATTCGTGCACTGGGTGGGGAGAGTCCCTCAGCCCGGCCTGTGTGCTCTCTCAGTCCGGTACCCCTTGGGAGATGTCCACCTGCTGGCTTACATCCCCCAGGGGTCTCGCAGTCTGGGACCCTCGGGGGATGTCCCCCAGGGATCAGGCCTAAGCTGGCAGTCAGTCATTCCTCTCGCAGTCTGGGGCTCTCACAGTCCTGGACCCCTTGCTCCTTACTGCCCACCTGCAGCAGAGGCGGGAGAGGCTCTCCCCACCACTGCTGCGCTCACCAGCCTTGAACCCGGCTTCTGCCTGAGTGACACGCCTTCTATGGGAGTGCACTGACCACCAGGGGGCAGCACCTTCATTGAGCATCTGCCCCCTGGTGGTCAGTGAATGTCTAGCGACTGGTCGTTCAGCCATTCAGTCAATTTGCATGGTAGTGCTGCTGAAGGAGAGGAAAGAAGTAGGAAACTAAGGAAATAATGTTGTTTCAGAAACTCAGTGAAGACAGAATACCAAGGTATCAATATTTTAGACATCTTTCGTGATGAGAACCAAACAATGCATTGGATTTGAAAGTAGAGAAATATAGGGAAACTAGAGGCCCAGTGTACAAAATTTGTGCATGGGTAGGGTCCCTAGGCCTGGCCAGCGATCAGGGCCGATCTTGAGGAGACTGGGGGGTGGTGATCAGGGGGCCCCCACTGGCACCACCTTGGAGGTGACCAGTGGGGCAATTGGGGTGCAGCACTGACCTGCTCACTGGCCAGCCCCACCCCCTGATTGCCCTGCTGCCACTACCATTCAAGGGGGGTGGCCAGTCACCTCCCTCTGCAGGGCAACCAGTGGGGAAATCAGGGGGCCCCCCGCTGGCACCCACCTTGGCTGGCCTGGGGCCTGCAGGCTGGGGGCAGCTCCTGTGTTGAGCGTCTGC
>NW_005368305.1:2214507-2220416 GCF_000412655.1 Myotis brandtii | reverse complement strand
TAATAAAAGCCTAATATGCTAAGTGTCCAGTCATCCAGTTGTCCATTCAACCAATCAAAGCATAATATGCTAATGATATGCTAAGGCCACTCAACTGCTCACTATGACGTGCACTGACCACCAGGGGTCAGATGCTTAATGCAGGAGCTGCCCTCTGGTGGTCAGTGTGTTCTCACAGGGAGAGTGCTGCTTAGCCAGAAGCCAGGCTCATGGCTGGCAAGCACAGCGGCAGGGGCGGAAGCCTCTCCTGCCTCAGTGGCAGTGCTAAAGATGTCCAACTGAGAGCTTAGGCCCTGAAGAGAGTGGGCCTAAGCCATCAGTCGGACATCCCCTGAGGGCTCCAAGACTGTGAGAGGGCACAGGCTGCGGGACACACCTTCCCCCTCCCCCCCCCCCAGTGCATAAATTTTGTGCACCGGACCTCTAGTTTGTATATAAAAATACTATAGATTTATTCCTTCTTCTTGTGTGATTGCTATGGCCAGGACTTCCAGAACTATGTTGAACAAGAGTGTTGAAAGAGGGCATCCCTGTCTTGTTCCTGTTCTTGCAGAAAATGGTTTTAGTTTTTGCACATTGAGTATAATTCTCTTCCCACCCACCCTCCCTGCCTTCCCTCTGAGGTTTAACAGTCTATTAATGCTTCTATGATTCTGGGTCTATTTTTGATGGTCAGTTCATTTGTTTCATTAGATTCCACATACGAGTGAGATTATATATGGCCTTTATTATGTTGAGGTATGTTCCCTCTAGTCCCACTTTCCTGAGAATTTTTACCAAAAAAAAGTGTGTTGGATTTTGTCAAATGCTATTTCTGCATTGATTGATATGATCATGTGATTTTTATCTCACAATCTGTTTATGTGACTTTTCATATGACTGAAAATTTTAGACTCAATATAATGAATACTCTCATTTATTCTACAAATATTTATTGAGCATCACACCCTGTTCTAGGAAATGGTAAATCCAATGATGAAGTAGATAGATAAGATCTAAGTTCTCATAAATTTCAATTTAGCAATGTGTTTTATTCCTAAATAATACAGAGAGGCAATGCATCACAGTCAATCAGATAGACCAAGATTTGAATTCCAAATCTGTCAATTAGTAGTTTTTGTGCCTTGAGTAAGTTACTCAACTTCTCTGAGCCTTATGTATTTATTTGTAAAATAGAGATAATAATAATTAGCTCATAAGGTTGTTATTGTTATTAAAATTAAGTGATGAATATGTAGCTGTTCACACAGTGCATGGAACTTAACATTTATTATCTTATGTATTAAGTTAGATTATTATTATCAAAATTTTTATTATTATGATTTAGTGCATATTGTGATGACTGAGTCTTATTGAACAAGTCAGAACCATTTAGGCATAATTCAAAGGTGACTAATAGTACTTGCATTTGTTGGGGTTGTGTAAAGTAGGTTAGAGGATAAAGGATAAGTTTTTATAAGCCTAGAAAGGAAAACAAAATAAATTTCTAAAGGGTTTTTAATTGCAAAGAGTGCTAGGTCTTAAAATTTATTTTTAACTGTGGTCAAGAGTCACCTTTCGTATAAAGTTAACTTAATAGGAATTATAAGCTAGTTATGTCAGTATTTTTCTCATTTTTAGTAACTGGTATTACTACAGTAATGAAAGATCAAAATCTTCTTGTAATTTGACTAATGAATTAACAAATAATTAATTTGAAGTAAAATTTTCAATGGCTGGAATATAATAAACAGCTGTGTTCAACTGTAAATTTAGATTTATCCAGAATTCATTCATAGTTAGTAGTAACATAGACATATGCTATTATTGATGATATTTTTAAAAAATATATAAGAACTATGGAACTTTATGTAAGACCCATTCTTATTTAACTTAAAGATATTGACAAATTTAAAAGTATTCAAACAGAAATTAATCTTTCAGTATAAAATTCCATTGATTATTTTCTATCCATGAAATAAAAATTATCTAAAAATTTTTAACTTTTCTCTTTCAGGATCTTATACTTTCAAAGGATTAACTTGAGATATTGGACACTATTTTCTCCCTCACTAATGAGATGAGTGTCTCAGTATAGAAGCCTGGAACACTGAGTTTTTCCACAGATAAATTTCATTAATCATTTCCTTAAGAGTTCATTTGATCCCTGTTCTCCAAATAGAACTGCCTGTTTTCAATTTTTTCTTTTTTTTAGTTGCATAATACTCTCCAGGTCCATCCATGCCATTGCAAATAGTAAGAGTTCTTTCTTCTTTATTGCCACTTGATATTCCATTGTGTAAATGTACCATAGTTGTTTTTTGTGTTTTTTTTTTTTTTATCCCCTCGTCTGCTGATGGGCACTTAGGCTGTTTCCAAGTGTTAGCTATTGTAAATTGTGCTGCTATGAACATAGGGGTGCATCTATTCTTTCTGATAAGTGTTTCAGGTTTCTTAGGACATATTCTTAGAAGTTGGATGACTGGGAAAAAGGGGAGTTCCATGTTTCTTTTGCTTTTTTTTTTTTTAGGAAACTCCATATTGTTTGCCACAGTGGCTGCACCAGTCTGCATTCCCACCAGCAGTGCACTAGGGTTCCCTTTTCTCCACATCTTCGCCAGCACTTGTCATTGGTTGATTTGTAGATGATAGCTATTCTGACAGGTGTGAGGTGATAGCTCATTGTCATTTTGATTTGCATCTCTCAGATGATTAATGACTTTGAAAATTTTTCCATATGTCTCTTGACTTTCTGTATGTCCACTTTGGAGAAATGTCTATTTAGATCCTTTGCCCATTTTTTATTGTTTGTCTTCCTTTTGTTAAGTTGTATAAGTTCCGTATATATTTTGGAGATTAACCCCTTAGCAGGTGTATTGCTGGCATGTAGTGGGGTCTCATTATGTTGTTTATGGTTTCTTTTGCCTTCCATAAGCTTTGTATTTTGATGTAGTGCCATTTGTGTATTTTCTCCTTAATTTCCATTGCCCTAGGAGATGTATAGTAAACATATTGCTACAAGAGATCTGAGATTTTGGTGCCTATGGTTTCTTCTAGGACTTTTATCATTTCACATCTTACATTTAAGTCTTTTATACATTTTGAGTTTATTTTTGTGTATGGAGTAAGTTGATGGTTTAGTTTCACTTTTTTTTTTTTGCATGTACCTGTCCAATTTTAACAACACCATTTATTGAAGAGACTCTCTTGACTCCATTGTATGCTCTTGCCTCCTTTGTCAAATAATAATTTAGCATAATGGCTTGGGTCAATTTCTGGGTTCTCTGTTCTGTTCCATTGATCTATATGCCTGTTCTTGTGCCAGTACCAAGCTGTTCTGAGTACAGTGGCTTTGAAGTATAACTTGATATCTGGTATTGTGATTCCTCCAACTTTGTTCTTCTTTCTTAAGATTGCTGCAGCTATTCGGGGTCTTTTTAGGTTCCATACACATTTTTGGAGTGTTTGTACTAGGTCTGTGAAATATGCCATTTGTACTTTAATAGGGATTGCATTGAATTTATAGATTGCTTTGGGTAATATGGACATTTTGATGATGTTGATTCTACCAATCTATATTTAATCTATTATTAAGCTCTTAATATTTGTACTTCTTACTTAATGAGCAATTACAAATACTTTTTAATAAATTAACTAATGCACAATTCAGTTATCTATTTTTAGAAATTCCATCATATATGTGTATGTGTATACATAATTTAAATTAAATGTTTTAAGATTATTTTTCTTTAAAATAAAAATAGAAGTCATATTTTAAAATATTAAACAAAATATATTAATTGATCTACTCCCATTGCTGCTACATATCTCAAATTAAGCTGTGTGATTTTTTTTTGTGAACACTTGAGATAAGATGATAGAAGCAGCATTAATTTAAATATAATTATTACTAGAGGCCCAGTGCATGAAATTTGTGCATTCAGGGGGTTCCCTCAGCCCAGCCTGTGCCCTCTCACAGTCCAGGAGCCTTCAGGGGATGTCCAACTGATGGCTTAGTCCTGCACCTAAGCCGTCAGTCAGACACCCTTAGCACTGCCACAGAGGTGTGAGAGGATCCTGCCACTGCCGCTGCGCTCACTAGCCGTAAGCTCAGCTCAGGGCTTCTGGCTGAGCAGTGCTCCCCCTGTGAGAGTGCACTGACCACCAGGGGGCAGCTCCTGCATTGAGCGTCTGCTCCCTGGTGGTCAGTGCCCATTATAGTGACCAATCATTCCACTGTTCAGTCTATTTGCATATTAGCCTTTTATTATATAGGATAATAAAAGGCTAATATGCAAATCGACCCTAACACCCGAATGACCAGTCGCTAAGCAATTAGTCGGACATTTTCTGAGGGCTCCCAGACTGCCAGAGGGATGTCTGACAGCCAGCTTAAGCCTGATCCCCCGGGGAGCAGGCCTAAGCTGGCAGGTTGACATCCCCTGAGGGCTCCTGGGCTGCCAGAGGGTGCAGGCTGGGCTGAAGGCACCCTGAGTGCACAAATTTTTGTGCACCAGGCCTCTAGTATAGTATAATTATCAAATTCACATTAATTTAAATATAATTATTGTAAATTTTAGATTTAATTAATTCATTTAGTCAGACAATATTATGGTATTTTAGATATTCTTGAGGTTTCAGAAGGGAAAGCATATTGTTACATAAATGATTTTTCATCTTCCCTTAGAAACTTGCCTCAGATGTCCCCATTACAATGTCAAGTATTAGGGGAGTAAGCTTTGGTGCTTCCAAAGCACAAACTTCCCTGGAGAGTATAGAGAAGCTCGCTCCTGGGGGCAGGGGGGGTACATATGAGGAAAGCAGAGTGGATAATTAATCATTCATCTTCCAAGGAAATACAGAGGTCATCCAGTTTTTTACTACATCAGGAATTTTATAAAAGAGATTAAAAAAACTTAGTTTTATGTTATAAATCTGATTTATTTGATAAATGCTAACTGTAGACTTGCATGAAGTAATATAAAAAGAGGGAATAGATTTGAAGCTAAATGTGACTAAAATATTTCTAGTGATATAGAACTATGTATACAAAATTTCTGATATTCCCAACTCACCTAAAGTAAAATATAATAGTCTGTGACTGACTATTTATGCTCATTCATTAGAGAGTTGATGCCAATTTGAACTAGGGTGGGCTCATTGGAAATCAAAAGAAGTGGAATTAATTAGAGCTCTATTTTAAAGGGAAATATAACTCTCCATTAAAGCTGAATAGAAAGTAGACATAGCCTGGCTAGTGTGACTCAGTGGTATAACTCATCTATAATAATAAAAGCATAATATGCAAATCAACCGAATGTCCAGACGTCCTTCCAGACAACCTTCCAGATGAAGCCGAGACTGCAGCTGTGGAACTGGGGCAGCTGCCGCAGCTGCAAGGGCCTACTCTTGCATGAATTTCGTGCATCAGGCCTCTAGTTTTTGTATAATGTTCATTTTACCAAAGTTGTAATACATACACTTTTTGTTCTGTACAACTTTTATATGAGACTTCTATTACTACTATTATCTTTGTACATATGAAAAAACTAAATGTTAAATAGTTATGTGATGTCTTCAGGAAAGATTTTTTATAACATATAATTTTTAATATCAGGTTGTTTATTTAATATCATGTTTACATTTTCATATATTTATTCCTTCATTTAAAAACATCTTTGTTTTTAATCCTCATTGAGGATATATTAATTGATTTTAGTGAGAGAGGAAGGGAGAGAAACATTTATCTGTTGCTGCCAGTATGCGCCAGCCAGTGATCAAACCCACAACCTATGTATGTGCCCTGACCCAGAACCAAGCCTGCAATCTTTTTGGTGCATGGGATGATGCTCCAACCAATGGTGCTACATGCCTGGGCCCAAAACATCTTTTTTTGTTGTTGTTAATCCTCACCCGAGGATATTTTTCCC
>NW_005368305.1:2191844-2214383 GCF_000412655.1 Myotis brandtii | reverse complement strand
AAAAAAGAGAGAGAGAGAGAGAGAGAGAGAGAGAGAGAGAGAGAGATGGATATGAGAGAGATACATCGAATTATTGCCCCTACCACCACCACCACCCACAGGTTCTCTGACCAGGCTGGGGATTGAACCTGCAGCCCAGATATGTGCCCTTGATCAGGAATTAAACCTGAGACCCTTCTGTGGGCCAGCTGATGTCAACGCTCTAACCACTTGGCAACAGTGGCCAGGGCCAAAAACATATTTTTATGCACCACACTTCATACTGCATGATGGACATACAAACCCAGACAGTCCACAAAATGAGATTACTATCTAGGAATGGGATACAGATATCTAACCAAATAAACATAATAACGTATTTGAGATACTTTGGTATAAGCAAGTATACATTATAGTAGGAACATTTTATGATAGAGTTAAATAATCTGACTGAGGAAAAATTAATTTGATACTGGCTTTTGAAAGTTATGATTTAAAGTTTAGTGTAAAATTAAAGGGGATCCCTGATGTACAGAATCAAACAGTTGGAGTAAGGAAAGAACTTTCATTTTGAATAGAAAATATTTAATCAGCACTTGTCTTCATCACCTGGAACAAGGCTTTTTATTTGATGTTTATTTGATCTCCCTTATGGAAAGGAGACAATAAGCAGTTACTTTAAAAGTGCATTTTAGCCCTGGCCGGCTTGGCTCAGTGGATAGAGCGTCAGCCTGCGGACTGAGGGGTCCCAGGTTCGATTTCGGCCAAGGGCACATGCCTGGGTTGTGGGCTCGATCCCCAGTGGGGGGCATGCAGGAGGCAGCTGATCAATGATTCTCTCTCATCATTGATGTTTCTATCTCTCTCTCCTTCTCCCTTCCTCTCTGAAATCAATAAAGAAATATATTTAAAAAATAAAAATGCATTTTAGTACTCACTGGGGAGTCTATTTTGGTGCTGGTTTGGCCACCAATTCAGGTATTAGCCATATCACTATTAAGAAAGGGAAATAATAGGGAGTTTGGGACATATGTGTATAGAAACCCAACAGCATAAATGTAGATGTATATGTGTATGTGTGTGGGAGTGTGCTTGTGTGTGTGCATGTATGTGCACATAGCTTGTGCTATGTACCTTTGTGTTGAGACATCAGTGGGGTAGTGATAGAGGTTAATAGAGAAGTTTGTAGTTAAATGGACAAAGACACAGCAGTTCACATCAGAAATATGTATCAAGATGCACGTTTGTATGATCAAGAAGATTTTGTGCAAAGTATTTTAACTCTCTGGATCTAAATATTTTCTTTCATGATCTCTGTGGTGATTAAAGTGTCCCAAGCCCTACTAGTGTCAAGTCAAATAACAGTTAACATTAGACTTTTCTTTGTTATTCATGTGTCAATCTGTTTTCAATATTAGTTAAAATTATCTTTTTTGTTTATAGAAACTCTTTGTGAATTACTCATTTAAAAACACACACACATTAGGGCATGTTTAAGAAACAAAAACCCAGCATCATATAATTAGTTTTAGCATAATCCTGTATAATAAAAGGCCAGCGACCATAATGGCATAATGACAAGAACAACCAATCGACCAGTCGCTATGAGGTTCATTGACCACCTCTCGGTCCCTCCCCCCAGCCCGCAGGCTCTGATTGCTGGATGACCAACAGGGAACCATGGGGAATGGGGGTGGGTGGTGGCGGGGTGGGACTGGGGACTGTCAAACAGATGGAAGGCAGACCTCTTGGTCCCTCCCCTGGCCCACAGGCTCTAATCGCTGGATGGTGAACAGGGAACTGGCATGGGTGGTGGCAGGGCAGGACCGGGGACTGGTAAGCAGGCAGAAGATGGCCCTGATCACAGGATAGGCCTAGGGACCCTACCCGCACATGATTTCCTGTGCTGGGCCTCTAGTAAGGTTATCCTAGCTGATAAAGAGGGAATATGCAAATTTACCATAACTCCGCCACAAAGATGGTGGTGCCCATAGCCAATAAGAAGGGAATATGCAAATTGAGGGTCATTCCACAATAAAGATGGCCAGGCCGAGCCGCTTGAGTCGTTGCCAAAGCAACAATGCAGGCATTCCGCCCCGCCCTGCCAGTGGAGGGCCTGTGGCCAAGGCGACATAGGTAGGTATCCCGCCCCGCCCCAGCTGCTCTGGGCAGGTGGGCAGTGTGTGCAGGCGCAAAGCAGCCAGTGGGCAGCGCACGCAGGCTCAGTGCGGCTGGTGGGCAGTGTGCTCTGGGCCCATGGGCAGTGCGTGCAGGCATCCCGCCACACCCAGGCCGCTCCGGGCCTGTGGGCAGCACCTGTAGAGAGACTCAGGGCAGGGGAGGCAGGCCGGCAGAGGGCGACCTGTACTCCCCACATGGTGGTGGTGGCAGCCATGAGCATGCCAAGTGGAGCCTGCAGGCTCAGCTGAAGTAGTGCCTGCAGGCCATCAGCACCTAGGAGTGGCTGCACAAGTCCTGCCTCCTGGCCCAGAAGGTGCGCGATTACAGGGATAGCCACCGTGGTGGGCCAGATTGACGGCCTCCTGGCCACGCCATGGGGGTTTGCAGATCTCTGCACCCACAAGCCTCTGGTGCACGCATCCTCTCCTCCCCCTCCAGCGTGCAAATATTCCCCAGCGCTCTGTCACCCACGCACGTCTGCAACAGTCCCAGACCATGGCATGCTCAAGTTCCCCCCGCCCCTCCGCTGCACTGCCATCAACCCCAGCATGCCTAAGACCCCACAGGATGTGCACACGTCCCCTCCGGCTCGCTCACGTCCTTTGGAGAGTGTCTGGGTGTTCTGGGTGCTGAGGGTGGGTGTCTGTAAGATGACAGTGAGAGGGTGGAGTGGTAATGCCCTGTTCCCGTGGAGGCCAGTGCAGCTACAAGATCACCTCTGTGGGGCTAATGCAGGTGCCGAGTGGGATCAGGTGCAGACAGACACACCTGGTGGGCACGGGCGGCCCTCACTGAGGTGCCTTTGGTCAGCGTTCAAGATCAAGAACCCAGAGGAGGCAAGGAGGTCCGTCCTTTCAGTGAAACGGTGGGACATTTGGGGTGACTGCAGAGGAGGAATGTGCACTTTGGGTGCCAGCACCCATGAGCAAAGACTGCCCTGACTGAGCCTCGCTCGCGTGGGTCCTAGCGCACTCCTGCCGGGCAGTGGATGATAAGATGTGCTTTTCCGAGTTAATGAGAGAAGACATTGATTCTCCCACTGCCAGCGAAGGTGGAAAGTGGAGTGGAGAGACATGCGGGGAGTGAGCGAGGTTCCCTGTCTCAGGGTTCCTTTCACCGCTGACTAGAGATATACAGGGTGTCCCCCCAAAATGTATACACACTCTGAATACCTACTAATTCCAATGGGTTTAAGCATGAAAAGAAAGAAATAACAATGAAGCTGTCATCTGTTAAAAGTGCGGACACAAACTGGCAGTTGGACATTCCCCAAGGGGTCCCGGATTGGAGCGGGTGCAGGCCAGACTGAGGGCCCCTCCTCCCACCCCCTGCGCACAAATGTCATGCGCCAGGCTTCTAGTAAATTATAAACTTTATATGTTGCATTTAATTGTCTTATTCTGGTATGTACCTTGAATAAATTTTACCCTTTCCATTTCTTGGTTTTATCTTCAAAACTGTAGCTACATTTATTGGTCTCTGGCTATGTGCTAAGCATTACTTTAGAAAGTTTACCATTTATTAACTAATCTGCGCCTTTAAATTATCCTATAGTAGATGTCATTTCCTTTTTATGACAGAGAAACTGAGGACACAGAGGTTCAAGAACAGCCATGATTACAAACTATCAGGTGGTGAAGCACTAGAAAAAATAAAGTTTAATTTAGGGAGAAATGTTTAAAAATTGTAAATCACTCAGTCTCTAACAAAATGTAAAAGTTAGTAATATAACACACATCATGAACACACTGTTTACATTATTTCTTTTATGAAATGAAAATGTCCACAACGGTGAGTTACCTCTACTATTCATCTCTTACCTCAGCTATGAGATGATTTTACTAGTATATATGCATCACAGTAACAGCTTCCTATAAAAATAACAGTAGATATAAACTACATTGCATCAACAGCTGTTTTGTTTATTGTAGAAAACGTCTTCAAGGCAGTTTAAAAATTTCATTAGTTGAGTTATGATTAAACATGATTGCTCATATTTAAGCAAAACAGAGTAGTAACTCCCGGATAGAAAATTAAAGTTTCAATATTCTTTCTTGAGAGTGGCACCCTAAATTATAATTAGAATGATTTAATTGAGCATCAAATATACTCACGAGGCTCATAAAGCATGAAACAGGTGTGCGGGAGCTTTTTCTTTGTAATGCAAACCCACCCAAACACTCTCCAATGGGCACCTATCTGATGACTAAATCCTGGTTTTCACTGCGTTCCTTGTGTACTCCAATTTACACCTGTGACCACTCTTTTTAATTATGAAGAGCACTGTAGTTGACACAATATAGTTCCGTATGACAATATCCATTATATACCTTGAAATTTTCCTGGCAAATGGCATTACCACAGATGCCAGGTTACCTGGATAGTTAATGTTGTCTGTTCTTTGCTTTCAATTTTAGACATTTACATTAGGCAAAAGAATTATTTTGAGAAATAGTAACTGAGCTTTGATATAAATAAAAATCTTCAGGTTATTAAAATGCTTTGTTCATTTTGTTCCAATTGCCATACAATAACATGCTTCTGTGTGGTGAATTTGTTTATTGTTATTAGCTGAAATAAGAAATAGTTGAACACAAGAGTTGATTTATGGGAGCATAGGTGAACACCTGAAGTTTCAGAACTGCCAAAAACATAATCTGCAACTAGTTTAGTGTTTTCTTCTTCAATTATAGGATTACTTGTGGATAGAGGCTTGATTAATGGGTCAATGTTGAATGGATTAGAACTGTCTGTTTTGCCTTCAGGGGTCTGATTCACTTCCTGAAGTAATTGTTCGAATTCTTCTCTATACAGCACTATGAACCAGTTCAATTCAAAAATGGATATAGAGAAATAAGAAATGAACTCGAGACAAATTTCACATTTTTCAATGTCAGCAATGATGTGTATAATATATTAATTATGCATTAAACATCAAAAATTATCATCATAAGTAAATACTAAACTCCAAATTAGTATGTATCCTATATTACTTTAAAAAGTATCATCTATATGAACATTATAAAGATGCAATACAAAAAAATATAATTAGATTATAAGTAGATGAACTACCATAATTTATGGGCCAAAGAGGGTTACTTTGATCATAAAATGAGGCCCATTGTTTATCCTGAGGCAGCAGGCATAAACCAGACTGTCTTAAGTTGGGATGTATGGTCACCTGATTATATGCAACTGTATTTGTGAGATTATTACAAATTTCACTTTTTCAATATTGAAATCAGGTGTTTCCTCAAATGAGGGGAGCTTGTTTTTTTAATGCTTCAGCAGAATACTTTTTTTTTTGTTGTTTCTCCTACAAACCCATCAATCTGGGAGAGCATTGGGAGTAGAAATCATACTGCCTGGGACTCTGGTTTCTTTGTATGTTATATAAAATGTAGGTAAAGCTCTCTCTCTCCATTTGGGCTGGGGTTTGCATTCTCCCCTTGGCTGTTCACCCAGGGGAGAGGCCAGGTGGCAAGTGACCCTCACCCTACCTGGCACCTGCAGAGACCCCAGCTGCTTGGTGTGGGCAGGGTGCTGTGGAGACCAGACCTCTGTGGGGGTGGGGAGTGGGCGAACTCTTGGAAAGGAAGAAGTATCACTTCTTTCTCAAATATAACGTTTACACTTTAATATAACATTTGAACTTTCACAAGATGTAAAGATTATGATAAAATTCTTAACCATAATAATAATAATAATATATAATTAAGAAAAACATGAATGCTATGAAATACTTATGCTGATGACATTGAAAACTTTGTGTATTTAAATCTATATATATAAAATCCTGGGAGATAGAACAACTGAATGACCTAATGACCAAACAACCGGTCGACTGGTTGCTGTGTCATGCACTGACCACCAGGGGGCAGACGCTCAATGCAGGAGCTACTGCCCCCTGGTGGTCAGTGCACTCCTACAGTGGGAGGGCTGCTCAGCTGACCGATGGGTGCCAGATGCAGGGCTCATGGCTGGCAAGCGCCACTGAGGCAGCGCGAGCCTCTTCTGCTCAGGGACTTACTGGGCACGAGCCCATGGAAGGTTCAGTGGGGCCAGGATGAGCAGAAGTGGCAGGTGGTGTTGGACTGCCGGTTTCAACCCAATCCCCGCAGGCCACGTGAGGGATCCCACCAGTGCATGAATCCGTGCACTGGGCCTCTACTGTATAAATACTTATTTTAAAGCTTTTGTATTAATATTCATGGAAAGTTTACATTCTTCTTATATCTCCCTAACTACTCTCTCATTGACATCTGTATACAACATACAGTGTACATACTTCCATGGCAGTAGGGAGAGTCATTTGCTCCTGTGGTGTTCTCTGGGAGTCAGGTGATCCACACTACTGCGGTTTCTCTACTCTTCTTGCCCTTACTTTCCTATGTTGGCATCCACTGAAGTTTCTCTCATCTGATCTCATTTTGGAAGATGGTGTTCAGAAAAATGGGGACTTTTCCTATACTTCATATAAAATGAGCCTTAAATGTGACAGATAAGACCACTGTCTTCTTAGAACTTCTTTGTGACCACAACCCCAGAAAACATCTGTGTGCCCTCTTGCTCTAGGGAGATTTATTTCAGCTCCACCACCAAGAAAAGAAATTTCTGACAAAGGTATTCTATCTTCGCAGATATATTTGGTTTCTTCTTCAATCTATCTAGGGTTTCTACCTAGGAATTTATTGTCCCAACCCAATTTGGAATAAAAAAATGGAAATAAGAAAAGTTTTCAGAAACTAACTAGATTTAACATCTGTTGAAAGTATCAGTGACTTACCTGAACTTGTAAGCCTGAGTTACACATTGTGATTGTTAAAAAAAATCAGCAATTCATCAATAGACATGTATGTATGCAAATGGCAAATTAATCATGTTTATAAATTTTTCTGAACTAGAGCTATAAATATTTCCATTTATATGAGTACTAGAGGCCCGGTGCATGAAATTTGAGCACTGAGAGTGGGGAGGGTGTCCCTCAGCCCAGCCTGCACCCTCTCCAATCTGGGACATCCCTCTCACAATCTGGGACTGCTGGCTCCCAACCGCTTGCCTGCCTGCCTGCCTGATCACCCCCTAACCACTCCCCTGCCAGCCTGATCGACACCTAACTGCTCCCCTGCTGGCCTAATCACCCCCAAATGCCCTACCCTGCCGGCCCGGTTGCCCCCAACTGCCCTCCCCTGCTGGCCCACTTGTCCCCAACTGCCCTTTCCTGCTGGCCATCTTATGGCTGTGGGTGCCGCCATCTTTGAGGATGTGGCAGCAATTAGCATATTCCCTCCTTATTGGCTGTGAGCATCACCATTTTGAGAAGGTGTGAGGATCAATTAGCATATTCCCTCTTTATTAGATAGGATATTCTGTAAAATCTGTCCAAATTTAAATTTCTGTCCAAATATAAAAATATATTTATATAGAAAAATGAAGAGAATAATTTATAGATACATATACATATGTAATTTTGACAAAATATGAACACTGTGAAGAAAGACTCAACACTGATGATAGAAGGTAATTATTTGTATTACCAATTTAATTTTGATTTTTTCAAAAAATTAATTGATACATTAATTTATCTATGAAACATTTTATATACTTTTTATTGATTTCAGAGAGGAAGGGAAAAGGGAGAGATAGAGAGAAACATCAATGATGAAAGAGAATCATTGATTGGCTGCCTCCTGGAGGCCCACACTGGGGATCAAGTCTGCAACCCGGGTATGTGCCCTGACTGGGAATTGAACTGTGACCTTCTGGTTCATAGGTTAATTTTCAACCACTGAGCCATGCCATTTGGGCTATCTATGAAACATTTAAATAGTATAGAAGGCATGTAGTTTAATAAATAAACTTAGAAACAATAGGATCTTTTATTAAGAACCTATGAGGTCCTGTGCACATTAGGGATACATACTCATGGCATCTCTAATCCTTGCAACTCTAGGGTGTATTCAGCCTTAATTTGCAGCTAAGGGGGATAGAGAATGAGAAAAGCCATGCAATTTGATTAAATTAACATAGTAGTAAAAAGTGGTATATCATAAGTTCAAATTTAGATTCACCTAATTTCAAACCTCAGAATCTTTTTGTTTCTCCTTTACCTCTTCACTTCAAGATATAGAGACATTCACTAAAATTTAATCATAATTTTATATTTATATCACATTTAATGTAAAGTATGCCTCTACCAGTAAAGCAGTATCTGGAATATGAAAAATGAAAAGAAGAAGTAAGATACCAATTGCTTCATTTCAAGAAAACTATTGTGCTATTTATGAGATGAGGCAACCAACAAACCTGGCAAATATTAGCTACAATACTCATGATTTCCCTTTTGAAAAATTGAAAACAATTAGCAAATATTTTGGGTCATGTCATAGTAAATAATTTGTTCTTATTCTTTTGTTCTTATTTTTGACAGTGATTTTGGTATTGATGATAATTGGGCCTTTGCTAGAAATCCATTAACAGATTATAGCAATTTAAAAGAGCATTTTAAGACACCATTTTGTAAGGTTCATATTTTTTTTCCTCTAACATATTTTAGGGATCAAAATTTGCATATAAAGGGAAATAAATGAAAGAAAATATAAAATATGACAGTTAGTTTTACTTTCTCTCTGTACCCTGAAAACATGTTGAGTTCTAAAATAACTGAATAAGTTCTGCAGAATATCAGTGCCATGTAATGTGTACATCTGAATTATATTATTAAATCACTAATAATATATGAGTTATACACCTGGGACACACCAGTCTTTTGTTATTTCATGATATGTTTAAACAGAAGGTGATGTAAAAGGAAAATAGAATAATTTCTAAAAATAATCTAAATCTTGCATGCTTTAAAAATACCATGTACTTGAAATAGTGAAGTTTTGGTTGTATAAGTTTATATAACTAGATCTTAAAAGAATTAAAACTCTAAAACCCTGATATTTCTAATCCAGAGTTCAGTTCTAGTATGAGTCATTAATAAATGTTCCTCAGATATTGGGAGAAATATTAATTTTTCATTTGGCACAGATATTTTCATGTGAAATCTCATTATCTGAGCATTTACTGAAACATCTGGATACTTTGATACTTAATCAAGATGGGCTAAATGCCAGTAGGAAGAGTATAATTATATAGTGCACTTGATTTTGTGAAATTATTGCATAGGAATTTATGCACACATATCCCAGATTCTATGCTAAAAAGTACTCACGAGCAGACTAAATTCACTTTGTGCAAACCCTTTAAATTATAATTTTTCCCAAATTCTTAATTAAGGTAAATTGCTATATTGGAATGAAAACACTTAAATGAAAAAGGCAGCTCCTTAACTGAAGCTATACTGAAGCCAATATAATTTTTAAATTCATGATTATTATCCTCCTAACCATAACCTTAACATTAATGGTGCCTCATTAAGTACTATAGGATGAGTCCTCAGTGAATAGTAGCCAGTTCATTGACTTAATTAATACAGTGTTTTCTGACTGAAGAAAAATTTGTTTAATTGATTCTTTTTATACACTATACTGTACTTCAATTGTTGTTCTTAGATATCAGAGAAAATGTCTTCTTTGTAGTATGTATAGTACTGTAATTCATTAATAAAGGGAACACAAAGAAACAGGTTTGCAAAGAGAGAAGCAGTGAGTATCACCAACTGAGAGGGGTATGACATTTTACTCCACTTGCAAGGTAACAATTAAGTCTGCCACAATGTGTAGATGGTGAGGGAAGACAGGAGACTCCTAAGCAGAGACAAAAGACGTCACCACAGCAAGAGCAGTAACCAGGGTTAGTAAATTTGTCTTGGCAATTCCCACTGGGCGGCAGGGAGGGACAGATGACACCTACACATGCCATGAGCTGCTTTACAGGAGAGGAACCCAGGGTAAGGGCCCATTACTATTTTCCAGTTTCATTGAGGAATAATTGACAAATAAATTTGTATATATTTATGCTGTACAATGTGATATTTTGAAATACACATGTACTGCAAAATTATTAATACAATCAAGTTAATTAACAAATCATCTCACATACTAGGTGTATCGGTTGATAATGCGGATATTTTTCAATAGATGGAGTTACACGTATGTTGATATATATGCGATTTGATATGTATGCTATTTTGTTGTATTGACAACAAGCTTCAAAACTTCATATGTCAAATTTGCTGAAGGTGTTAACATCATAGGTATTTTTACACTTAAAAATGTCGAATTTCGTGCCAAAAAAGAGCATTTGCAGGAAGTTATAATTCATTACTTTATTTTGAAGAAAAGTGCTGCTGAAAGTTATTGTATACTTCAGGAAGCTTATGGTGAACATGCTCCATCTCAAGATACTTGTGAATGCTGGTTTAAACACTTTAAAAGTGATGATTTTGATGTGAAAGACAAAGAACGTCCAGGTCAACCAAAAAAGTTTAAAGACCAACAATTGCAAGCATTATTGGATGAAGATGCATGTCAAACTCAAAAACAACTTGCAGAAAGATTAAACGTTGCTCAGCAAACAATTTCTGATCATTTACAAGCAATGGGAAAGATTTTAAAAGAAGGAAAATGGGTGCCACATCAACTGAACGACAGACAAATGGAAAACCGAAAAGTCGTCAGTAAACTGTTGCTTCAAAGGCACAAAAGAAAGTCTTTTTTGCATCGAATTGTGACTGGTGATGAAAAGTAGGTTTATTTTGAGAATCCCAAAGCACAAAATCATGGGTTGATCTAGGTCAACCATTACATCGATTGCAAGGCCAAATCACTTCAAAAAGAAGACAATGCTCTGCATTTGGTGGGATCAGGAAGGTGTGGTGTATTATGAGCTACTAAAACCAGGTGAAACCATTAATACTCACTGCTACTGACAACAAATAATTTGAACCACGCTTTGATTGTGAAACGACCAGAATGTTCCAGAAGACACGGCAAAGTAATTTTGCTTCATAATGACGCACCATCACACACTTCAAAACCAGTTAAAGAAACATTAAAAGATCTTGCCTGGGAAGTATTAACCCACCTGTTGTATTCACCAGACCTTGCTCCTCTGAGCAGCACTTCAAAACATACGAAGGAGTGGCAAATTGGGTCTCTGAATGGTTTGCCTCAAAACAAGAAAAGTTCTATTGGGACGGTATCCACAAATTACCTGAAAGATGGGGAAAATGTGTAGCTAGCAGTGGACATTGAATAAAGCACTTTTGATGCTTCTCTTGAAATTATCGTGTTTTCTTTGATTACAAAATCCGCATTATTAACTGGTACACCTAGTAGTATTTTGCGTGTGCGTGTGTGTGCGTGCACTCATGTGTGTAATGAAACCGTTTAAAATATTTGCAAATTTCAATTGTATAATACATAATTATCAACTGCAATCATCATGCTCTATACTAGTTTTTCAGAGCTTATTCATTCTATATAACTGAAATTTTGAATTCCTCAACCAACATCTCCCCATTTTCTCCACCACCTGGCCCCTGGCAACCACCAGTTTACTCTCTCCACTTCTATGTATTGGAGTTTTTTGATTCCACATATAAATGAGATCACGCAGTATTTGTCTTTCTGTGCCTGATTTATTTCACTTAGCATAATGTATTCCAGGTTCATCCAAGGTTTTAAGCTAGCTTGCAAGCAGCAAACAAGCCAGTCCTCCTCTCTGTAGGGAGGGAACAATAATTCTCTCTTGGTCCTTACCTACTTAGTTGCCTTTGAGACTAACTATGAAAACTACTCAGTATCAGCAGCAGAATAAGTCTTACAGAAGGCACCTTCAGCAAAAATAAGCAGGGCCTTGGGCCCAGAGTGGACAACTACTCCAAACAGTGAGTGATCAGTTTAAGTTTTTGCTTAGTCTTTTAAACTGAAATACAAATCAGATTCTTTGTATTGCAAACCACCCTGGAGAAACACTTTCACATGCATTTAATAAATAAGGAAGCATGGCAATGAAAATAGTTTGACCTCTGAAGTTTACTCCCTCAAACTGCTTCTGCAAAAGAGTATTTAGTTCTTTCTTGGCAGGTTAACTGTTGTTGGCACAGGTCCCCATGTAGCCAGGTCTTCAGAAAATCAAAAAATTGAGACAGGATTCAATGTGCAAGGATTTTATTAGGGAAAACATTCATGAGAGAAAATGGGACAATCATCTGATCACTATGAGAACCTGACCCCAAGTAAAGGAGAAAGGCAAGGAAACTTAGGTGGACAAGCCCTAAACTACTGCACAGACCGAGGCATGGCTGCCAAGGCCATCCGGATTCCTTAGGTTGCCGGAGCTGGTATTCAGAGGAGCCCTTGTCTCCCAGGAAAGAACTTGCTGTGCTTAGTGATTGGCTAGGACAGCCCCTTGGAGGTGTGGCCTCTGATTAAACTCAGAGATGCACTCCAGAGCAAGGTAAGGGGCATGAGGAAAAGCAGTGAAAGACTAGTGATTCAGAAAAAAAATAATAATAAGTTAATGTGGTACAGATTAAATTTAAACTTGCTGTGAGTGTATTACCATGAACAGGCAAGTTCATGCTTTTTAGAAAATAAGACATTGTTATTGGACTGAGTTCAGTTCCAAACAATAAAGTTACATATGTGCACATCCTAATCGTGATTACACCACTTAAATATGCTTTGTAGGTTTCATTTATCATTTATTTATATTTACTGTTTAAATTTGGTTCCTGGAAAGTATGACCGTGTCCTTAATAGCCAGTCTTTTTTAATCTTCTTAATGTGGTGTGTAATGACCAGAATATATTTAATACTATTAAGGATGTAACTGTTTAAGTTAGAGAAAAAGTCAGTCATTTTAACCTTCCTTTGCATCTGCCTTCAATATATAACATGAGCTAGGAGTTTTAGGAGAACTACTTGTTATTGACCATTTTCTGTGAGATTTTGTATGTGTAGTGCTGGTTTGTGTGTGTATCTGAATTGGGCTGTGTGTGGGGGTCATATAAAGTTTGGAAATATTTTGTGAATGCCATAATGGGACACACTATCTTAATTTTTTTTGCCTTCTTTCTGTGAGTGCATTTTTGCACTAAAATGTATTTACTAGTTTTAGAATTGTCATCTGACAATGGCAATGACTTTGGTAGATGGCAGTGAATGTGGACTCACAGGGATTAATGTGTGGTGTAAGATGCAGTGAAACCACAAATAGGGTGAAATTGAAGAGGTTCTTTAAGCTGTTCACAATTTTCTGGATGATACTAAGTGCTTATTAAAATCTTTAAAAAATATGAATGGAACCAGACAAGAGTTTTCTGCAAATGGTAATAACTTATTTTCTATCAGGAAAAGCAGGTGTGTGCAAAATAATTTTAAATTTACCTCAGATCTTCAATTGTAAAAGATTGACTTACTGGAAAAGTATCAAACAAGGTCAGATAGAATCTTTGGTTATATATTTGTTATATGTGTTGACACTTGCTGATGTTTTAAAATATTTGGCTGAGAAAAAAATAGTTTAAAAACAGAGGAAAATTAATATATTGTTTCCCCAGTTTAAGACTCTAATTAATTTATCTTGATATTGGGGGAGTTCAGTATTTAGTATTTAGGGTCAAATTTATTTTCTATCCAACTTTAAGGATTAAAAATTTCTAGGTTATATGGATATCTTAAACTGTGTATGCTATGGTTGCTTTAGTACTAATTTGCATCTAATCCTCTTCTTCAGCCTTTTGGGGTCACAACCTAAATTATGGGAGAGTTATCATTCTTGGAGGCCCTGTGATTTCCTTTATAAGACATTTTAGCCTTGGGAGGTTGCCTGCATGCTGCTCACCCTCCTAGTTGTCTCTTCCTTATCAACTAATTCAATTAAGCCCAATGTCACCTCAAAGGTTAAGCTCACCTTTCTAAATTTATCATTTTTTGCTGAGGTTGGCTAAAGAATTCTTCACTACTGTATTGCCATTCTAATGTCTTTAAGCATTTGTTTGTTTTTATATTTTTTACTAGCTTCTCTATCCTTAGCAGTAGTGATGGTCAAATTTATTTTTTAACCATTTTTAAAAATATGCTTTTATTGGTTTTTAGAGAGAGGAAGGGTGAGGGATAGAGAGATAGAAACAGCAATGAGAGAAACATCATCAATCTGCTGCCTCCTGCAGGCCCCTCCTAAGGGTCAAGCCTGCAACCCTGGCATGTGCCTGACCTGGAATCAAACTGGTGACCTCCTGGTTCATGGGTCGATGCTCAACCACTGAATCACACTGGCTGGGCTTTTTAAATCATTTTCAATTGAACATTGGGTCCCTTGGACTTTACCTTTCAGTTTTGGCATTTAAAAATTTTACTGTTCTACTTGTTTACTTTTCTAATTTATCAGGACAACATTTATAGTCTCATTTTCTTGCATATATTTGTTTCATCTTTTGTTTGTATGTAGTTATTGAATATTCTGTTTCTAAAAATTCCAATATATTAAATATCTGGGGATAGTATTAGATCTGTTGCTTCTTCTTTATGTACACTCTTACTAAATAAATCTTTTCTTGTGTACTTGCTAACTTTTTATTTTGGGGGTGCAATCTCTGTGTCCTAAATCCATTTGTCCTAAATTATGGATGGTTTTGTTAAGAGAGACTATTTTTTACTTCTGTTGAAACACAGGGGATACTCCAAACATTGAAACAATTATTCCTCATGGAAAACTCCTAGCTTAATGTTAAGAATACCAGGAACTTGGGTGGAGGACTTTATTCTTCTGATTTTAGTGAGTCATTGATCTGCACCCAGTTTAACCCCATTATTTTGTTATTGATATCTGAACTTTGTATTGATTTATTTCCCATTTATCCCTTATCATGCTTATTCGTGATTATAATAATATGTGAAAAGTGTTCTTTTTGCTAAAATAGAATATGATTTTATATGACAGCTTTTTTGCTCTATCTTCACACAGTCCATAATTATTAAATACTGAGTAATATATCTCAAGGATTAAAAGTATCTTAGTAAGTGGTCTTTCTCTATCACAATGAAATAATATTGCATCAATTATTTGTAGTTCACTATTCAGTTCAAGAAAAAAAATCTCATTTTCAGAAATATGATATGTGGTATTACCAAAGTGTTCATATATTATTCCTTCTTTTAAAATATGACCCCAAAAATTGAACAGAAAATTGAAGGAAGAAGACCAAAAATGAATACTACTTTTGTCATGCTAACTGATATGACATATTGCTGGAAGCCGATCCACCCTGGCTGCTTGAGGCAGTCTGTGCAGGGATGTTTCAAGGGACCTTGAAATGGAGATGAGAAACGTGCTAGCCTTTGGAATGGAATGGATGGGATTAAGATCAAATAGGATAAATGCAGATGTAAGAGGACAATAGGGGAAGGAACCTGGCTAGGAGAAGAAAGGTTGTTTCCCCAGGTGAGGATTTTTATCAGTAAACCCTTTAACTGAGTGTCAGAGGGGTGGTTGGTCGCTTTGATCTTTGCTTGGAGTGACCTCCTTCAGTTACTTCCTTGTAGCTTAGTGGAACAATAGAGTAACAGAGTAACCTTTGAATGGAGTTGGGAAGCCCCCTGGCCTTTTGTATAGAATGGATAGGATTGGGACCAAATAGTATATATACAGATGTTAGATGACAATAAAGAGAGGAACCTGGCTATGATGATCACCTGAACACTACCTCCGTGTCATTCATTCTTCGCCGACTCCGTCCACACCTTGGGGAACCCCTGGACCTGCTGGGGCTGGACCCCAGCAATATATTCAGTTACTTTTTGTTTATTTGAATTATAGGTAGAAATCTTAAAGGCATACTCTCTTGGCTCCAAATCTGAAATAAACAAAAGAGCATTAAGAAACCCATATCTTTGGCCAAAGAACATATATAACCCATGGACATAGGCCTGGGGGAAGGTGGGTGTGGGGTGGAGGGGGTCAGTGAGAAAAAAAAGGAGATATCTGTAATACTTTCAACAATAAAGATCAATTTTAAAAAAGAAAATCATATCTATTGTATTTACTCAATACCTGCTAAAATTTGAGATGAATGTAAGCAGCATTTCAGAGTTTGGGGGCTATTATGATAGTTTTACTAATATGTTGAGTGAGCTTGAATGAGTTAGTCACTGGAACATTACTCTTCATGATATAAAATTTTCATACTAAAATTACTTTAAATGCCCTTTTGAATATTAAGAACAGAAAACTGTTCATGTAGTTAGATAATCTAATTTAACCGTGATTGTGATTGTTTAGAGATCATGATTTTTAATTTTATTAACTGAGCACACACAATTATTTCTTTCCAGTCAAGAATTCTTCTTTTGTTATATTTTATGGGTATTTCATGTGTTCTGTTTAGATTTTCAACAACCCCAGTGCTCTTATAGATTGAATATTTATTACCCAACTCAAGGTGATATATTGAACTTCTAACCCCCAATGTGATGACATTAGGAGGCAGATTCATCATAATACAATTAGCATTCTTAGAAGAGTGGCCCCAAAAGCCCCCCCCCCCACCATGCCCTTTTCTGCCATATAGGATTGCAGTGAGAAGATGGCTGTCATTGAGGAAGCCAGCTCCCACCAGACAGGAGTCTGCTGGTGCCTGGATCTCAGAAGCTCCAGTTCCAGAACTACGAGAAGAAAATTTCTATTGTTTATAAACCACCCAAAGTATGATAATTAGTTATAGCAGCTTGAGTGGCTTAAGATACCCAGTCTTGTCAGCTCCTTATAGCTATGTTAGAAATTAACTTTACAAAGGGAGTTATGTTGATTAGGAGGACAAAAATGAAGAAAAAGCAGATGGAATTAATAAAAAAATAGGCTTTTAAAACAAAGTTTTGAGCAGTGAAGGTAAAGATGCAAACATGGACACCGGGCCCTGGAATTGTTCTAGGGATCCCTCCAGGGATGGATCTAGCATGAGGACCACAAAAAGACGCCTACGAACTGAGCAGTAGCCACTGCATGAACAGCTACAGGAACAGTATAAACAGGTGCCCAGGGACTCCAGTGGAGGTGGCAATTGCCTTTTCTTGCTGATTCAAAAGAGATTACAATTTAGAAATGGCTTTAAAGATGAGTAAGTTTTTTTCCCGGTGGAAGGATAAGCATTTCAGCATTTCATGCAGAAGGAAATACAACATCAAGGCATAGGCTTAAGCCTCAAAAGCAAAAAAACAAAACCAATAACAAAAAAAAGTGTATGTATGGAGTGGGAAGGGCAGCAACAAATGAAAATTAAATGGTTAATTTAGGCTAATTAGAAGACATTCTAAAAAATTCAGAATTTTTGTAAATATTTAAATTTTAGATTATAATCAATTTGACTGTTACTACTAAACTTTCCCTTCTTGTATTAAAACAGCCATGGTAGATGGTATGTCTATGACCCAAACCACTAAAAGCTGGATCTAGGGCAACGTAGCACTTAACAGGATAGAAATCTGTAGACTGCACTGAGCTAAATAGGTCTGAGAAGCACAGAATCAGGACATCGAAACACTGAACTGGTTGTGATAACACAGAAAGAAGTAGATTGCAGAAAGCCACTGAAGAATAGTACCCGGCATGCATAGGGAGTGTCTTTGATAAACTTCTGCTGTTGAAGTCCCAGGAGACAACCTGATTTCGGCACTTCACAGGACAATGATGTTCAGTTGTTTTTTTTTTTTTTCTGGAAAGTTGTAAGACCTCTATCCCCATATGCTTTTTATTTGAATAGAAACTTTTTTTTTCTTCACAACAAAAGAATCCCTGACTAGAAAAAACATGATTACCTCTGAGCTTTGGAGGGTAATTCTGGATCCACATGTTTATTTATCAAATTAAGGTTCAAACACTGTACAGAAAGAATATCTTCAACTCTTGAATATTTAAAGTTTGTCGCAATAGCACTCATCCCCTTTTCCTGCTTTCAACTCTTCCAGAGGCTCATCTTCAATGAAATTCAAAGGTTGTTTTTACATGCATGTATTTAAAAACCACTTTTCGAAACTTTTTTGTTTATGCTGGCACTGTTCTTGGTGTTGAATAACAAAAGCAATTTCAAAAAAGTAGGCACTGAAAAAAGTAAGCAGAAATCTCTGCGCTCAGAGAGCTCTCAACAGAGAGAGAAAATGTTTGAAAAGACTCATTTTAGCTAATGAAATATTTTGCCAAACAAAAGAAATATTTTCATGCTGTGAAATTTAGATATGAGTTTTATTATTCTTCACTAGAATTGGCATAAAATAATTTTGCTAGTCATTAAGACTGGATTTATAGTATATCATTAGGCAAAGACACCAGGATTTTCTCTATTTTACTTACTTCATCTGAAGATAAAGGATTAGATAAAATGGTTTCAAAGAAATATTAAATCTTGTGATGATTTAAGAAAAATCTTGTTATAACTTCACATCATTATGAAAATAAAATGATGAAATAATTATTTGAAATTCCAATGCAGTCAAATAGTCTAGAATCAGAACCTTAAGTCAGTCAGGAAATACAACTTCTAGCCCTTGCATAAAACAGTCAAGAGAACATTTTAAATCAACGTTATATAAAATGTGGTTATAATTAAATTCTGGGTATTTGAAATATTCTTACCCACCATGAGAAGTGAGTAATCGCCAGCATATTAAATGCTTTTGGAAGCATTACTTCTAAGACTAAGTATTTTAAAATTTGGTCTAGCCGAAACCGGTTTGGCTCAGTGGACTGAGGGGTCCCGGGTTCGATTCCCGTCAAGGGCATGTACCTGGGTTGCGGGCACATCCCCAGTAGGAGGTGTGCAGGAGGTGGCTGATCGATGTTTCTCTCTCATCGATGTTTCTAACTCTCTATCTCTCTCCCTTCCTCTCTGTAAAAAATCAATAAAATATATTAAAAAAAAATTTGGTCTAGATATCAGAAAATGTGTAGGGTTTGTGATACTGGAAAGATTTGATGGGGGGGGGGAGGGACATTTATTAGTCCCTTTCCAAAACACTAAAAATACTTTTATATATCTACTTCATTGATTTTCAATGAATCACATGGGAATTCATTTTAGATATCAGTTCATTTTGCTCTAGTATAGTTTAAAACAATTTTTTCAAATAATAAAATTTAGCATAAAAATCAATTGGCACTTTTTGTCATGTAGGTTTAATTTCAGCCTTGAAAATGCCTTCAAGATATTCATGGGGATACTTATTGTAATCATTAATTGAGTTTGTTTCTCTTATATACCCTTCGGATTTCTTTAAAACAGTATGTTTTAGTTCATTGAGCTTTTATGTTAATTCAATCTCAAGTATATGCTATTGACTTTTGGTGACATAATGTTATTCAAAAGCTACATGAACTTCTATTTTGTTTTCTTCTCCAAGAATTCTTATATTACTCAGGAACTTTCCTTTAAGTTGGGTATTCAACTCTTGAGTGCCAGGCATCTAGCTCATTTCATTTTCGCTCATTCTTGCTTGACATTAATTAGAGGTTTCACACAAGTATTCTTTAATTGGTTTCAATGCCTATTCTTCATTTCTTTGAATGATTTGTTGCTTTCTATAAGCTTTTATTACATTTTGCAATGACATCTATTGATCTTTTACAAAGTGAGAATAAAATACAAGCTTTTCTGCTAAAATTATGTCTTTTCCTGCGCTATGATGTGATTCATTAGAGCTAACTGTTTTTGTTTGCAAGATGAATATTATGCTTTCATGAACATACTAGAATATTACAAGCATATGCTTATACTGATATTACAAATGGTTCAGTTAAGTGACAAAATACTTTTATATTTGCTATTTTAAGTAGTAATTTTTGGGAAAGTAGAAAATGTACAGGATGTGAAATTAAGCCATCTCTATAATTAGGTACAATAATTTATTGCCCTGCCTTGGCCAGTGTTACACAGTGGTTAGAACGTAGGCCTGCAAACCAGGGTTGAGGGTTTGATTTCCAGTTAAGGGCATGTACCTGGGTTACAGGTTCTGCACAGGCCTGGGCATGTGCAGAGACAACGAATTCATGTCTCTCTCTCTCTCACATTGATATTGCTCTCTCTCTTTCTCTCTCACTCTCTCTCTCTCTCTCTCTCTCTCTCTCATGCTTCCTCCCTCCCTTCTACTCTCTCTCTAAAAAAAAAAAGGAAAAAATATCCTTGAGTGAGGATTAACCAAAAAAAAAGCTCTGTTCCCTAAGCTACTAGGCACCAATATTGTGATATGTTAAACTACAAATTCCCTTCACCAAATCTATTCTATTTCAATTTATGATAATACATTTTATAGATTAATTTGAGTGCTTACCGTATTCTATTTTAACATTATTTCTAAATCAGAACATGATTACTGGTATATTACAAGCAAAGATAACTTTGTTAGCAACACTGATTTATGTTTCTAAAGAAAACATTTCTCTTTGGCTAGGTCTTTATTGCGGTGGGATACTGACTTAATGTAATCAGGAATGAACTGGTTCTGGGAATGTTGGTGCTGTGGTTGAGTTATCCTTGTATACATAGGATTCAAATTCTAAATGCGTATTTAGTGAGGGCTGCTGTGCCAGAAGATTTCTCCCAATGTGTGTTCTATCCTCAGTTTGGGGTCTCCCTTTTGTACTTGAGTCTCAGAGAACATTTCATTCTATTCTCCTTGTTCTTGGTTAGATGTAGACTGCGGTTGGGTTGGGGTACTTTCTTTGTTGCTCGGGTTCAGCCTCAGACTTGAGCAGGTGCAGTGCCTCTCTATTGTCAGGGGTAAGGAACTCCCAGGAACTCCCCACCTTCCTCGGGTGTATAAGAACTAAACCTCTACACCAGATCCAGGTGTTGAGGTTTAGTTCTTACTTCTGCTCTGTTTTCTTAGCTGCAAGGACTCTCCACCTGTGGCCTAAGCACAGCATGGTTTGTTGCTTCTCCCCCAGGGAACTGAGACTCTTTTCCATGGGAGAGAAGGGAAGGATGAGAGTGGTGTTTGTGCTTTCCCTGCAGGACTGTGGTTCCTCTCCCTGCCTGTCCACAAGTGTCCTCAGGATTCTTGCCCACTTCCACTCTTTCCTGAGCACAAGATGGAGGAAAATCCTCTCTGTGTCTGTGGCTCTCGCCACAAGTGTCCTCAGGATTCTTGCCCACTTCCACTCTCTCTCTCCTGAGCACAAGATGGAGGAAAATTCTCTCTGTGTCTGTGGCTCTCTGGATTTCTAAAGCCTCATGGCCCAGACTCAGTGTTCAGTAACTTAAAATAAACTGATGAACAAATAGAACCAGAGGTATGAATACATGGAACAGACCAGGGGGAGAGGGAGAGAGGGGACTAGATAAAGAAGGTGAAGACATTAACCAATGAACTTATATACATACCAGTAGCCATGGACACAAACAACAGTGTGGAGAAGGTCAGGGGATCAGGGTCTGGGACTGGGTGGAGGTGGATAAAGCAGAGGGTGGGGGATAGAAGACATCTGTAATAGTGTAAAAAAATAGAATAAAAATAGTATAAAATGATATTTTACCAGTTTGAATTGCATTTGGTGTGTGCCCTATTGTGGTAATGTAAATAATGCCCTCCCACGCAGAAAATATCCACAACCGAATCCCTGAAATCCATGAATATTACTTTATTTGACAAAAAAAGGAAAACTCAGGAAGATGATTAAGAATCTGGGGATGCAGAGGTTATACTCAATGATATAGGCAGACACTAAATGTAATCAAATGTTTCCTTATAAGTGAAAAGTACAGGAAGATTTGCCACAGACAAAAGAGGAAAAGGCAATGTGACCACAGAAACAGAGATTGAAGTGGGATGTGGCCAAAAGCCAAGACCTTCCAGCAGCTGGAAGAGGAAAGTAAGAATTCATCCTTAGAGCCTCCAGAGGAAGTGCTGCCCTGCCTGCATCTTGATTTTGCCAATTGAAACTGATTTCAGATGCCTGGCCTCCAAAACTGTGATAGAACGCATTCCTGTTGTTTTAAAGCATCAAGTTTGGGGTAATTTGCTGTAGGACCTATAGGAAAATAATACCCATGGAAGCAAGTGATGATGCTCTATCTTCTTCTGAAGGACCTATTTTGTCCTTCATTTCAGGGCACCTGGGAGACCTGTGACCCTAACTCTTTCATCAGTTTAAAAACATTCTGATTTTGAGGATTATTTAGCATTCTTCTTCTTCTTGTTCTCTGGTTGTGAAGATGGGAGCAATGCTCCAGCTTTTTACTTTCTCAGTTAGGGTTTGCCAACAGCAATACTATTGTTATTCTGGGCTGGAAAGTCCTATCTTTGAGTGTGTGTGTGTGTGTGTGTGTGTGTGTGTGTGTGTGTGTGTGTGTAGGGTGCTATTCTGTGTATTATATTTAGCAGAATCCCTGGCCTCTGTCTACTGTATCCCAGTAGTACTGACTCAATTATGACAACC
>NW_005368305.1:2183223-2191789 GCF_000412655.1 Myotis brandtii | reverse complement strand
ACACTTGAGAACCACTGTTCTACGTAGAAGCTGGAAGTTGTGTACTGTTTTATGCCTGACTTCTTTCACTCAATGTATTGTTTGTGAGATTCAACCCTCAGAACACAACTAATTTATCAATTTTACTACTGAAGGGCACTTGGATGTTTTGTTATTTTTGTTATTACAGATAGTGCTATGAAATTCTACTGTGTGCCTTTTACTAAACATTGAGCATACAGCTAATGATGGAACTCCCAGGCCAGATGGCACATAATCTCACAACAGCAGTGGACACTACTTATGATTTCCAAAGCAATTATATGCTTACCCTCTCTCCCACCGGTTATTAGAGTTCTGGTTACTCCATGTCCTCCTCAACATTTGGTATTTACTATTTTTTATTTTGCCCATTTTGGTAAATGGGTAAAATAGTATTGAGATATAGTTTGCATTTCCCTAGTGAACAATGCATTTGAGTACCTAAGGGAAAGAAGGCAGACTCCAAATGCTACATAATATATGAGTTCATTTATATAACATTCTGGAAAATGAAAAGCAAAGGGACAAAAAATACCAAATCTGTGTTTGCCAGGGGCTGGGAGTAGTGAGTGAATTTAATTACAAAAAAAGCATAAGGGAGTATTTGAGGAGTGATAAAACAGTTATATAGCTTGATTATGATGTTGACTATATGCATCTTTCAAAACTCAGAGCTGTATATTTTATTTCTAATGAAATTTTTTGTATATAAACAAAAATCTTCTCCCTAAATTATACCTTTAAACTGCTTTACAGAGCAAAGTCTTCTTTGAACCTCATGATAAAAGTATTATTTTAGATTAAAAATAATGTTAATAGGTTAATAAAGCAGGCTTTCAAAATTGTAAAACACTCAAAATAAATTACACATAAGTAGGCTTAATATATAAGATCATTGAGCAACTGAAGTTTCTCTATGGTTTCAATCTTACTCTCTTGTTCCACAGAAAAGAATGTAATGTCATAAAAAAACATGTACAAAATTTGGATCCATCAAAGTTCTGTCTGATAATCTGACATCAAGATCATAATACAATTAGATATGGGAAAATATTAATAAAAATTCTAGAAGTTATTTTTTAATTATGTTTTTAAAATATTGCAAATAAGAGATAAACATCATATTCTGTTTATATGTACACTTCCAAGGGTTCTCTCTCTCTCTCTTTCTCTCTCTCTCTGTCTCTCTCTCACTCTCTCTCTCTACACACACACACACACACACACTCACATATATTATATTATATGTATGGGTTTGTCTTTTTGTATAGATTGTCTTAGTTACAACCAATAACTGAAGAGAGAGTTAAGTAATTGAGTAAATGAAATATTTTATTAGTAAAAATACATGCCATATATTTTATGAGATAAAAAGAAAGACTTGTGGACACAGGCAACAGAATGGTGATTGCTAGAGGGAAGGGGGTTGGAAAGAGATAGAAGAGATTAAAGGGGAATAAATGGTGATGGGAGGACACTTGACTTGGGGTAGTCAACATGCAATACAATATACTGATGATGTATTGTAGAATTGTATACCTGAAACCCATATAATTTTATTAGCCAATGTCATCCCAATAGATTCAATACAAATAAAATTTTAAAAATCTAATAGAAGATTAGACCATTTTCTGGCTTTTAAAACACAATTATAATGATTTTATTCATTTCTTGTAAAAATCATATTTTCATTAGACTTTAGTATGCATTCAGCAAATACTTTTGGGCTGATTGGTTACAATACTCCAAAATTAACATATCTAAAATAAAACTCATTCTATTTCTTCTAAAAGTGCAGCAGTTAAAAATCCGGAGGGATATCTCAGGTGCAAAGGTCCCTCCTGAGGAGTGAGGGATCTCAACTCCATGCCTGGATCACCAACCCAGAGCACCAGAGATGGGAAAAGAAGCCCACATAAAATCTGGCTTTGAAAATCAACAGGGATTTTGTCTGCCAGGGAGAGAAGAGAGTATTCTAAGTTGACTTTCCTCTGTGGGAGCCCCAGGTGAGTGTCCAAGAACAAGATTTTGTGTGCTGGCCCTTAAAGAGAGTGCCTAGGTTTCTAGTAGACAAATAAACACATTAAAAACAGATAGGGCATGCAATGTAAATGAAAAATTTTAAAAAGGAAATGAAATGTAAGTTAAAAAAAAGAACATTTATGCATGCACTAAAACTTACCTTTAATATTGAGAGGTATTAATGACTGAAGATGAAGAGGAGAGATAGAGGAAAGTTATCAGGTAGCTGTTCTTCTTGGTTTCTTCCTCTCCTTTGTCTCCTTGCTGCACTAGAATTTTCTTCAGGTTCACTTGGCCTCTATTTCACTAAAAATCTATCCAAAGATGTTTGTTTTTGCCCGTGTTTTAACACTTTCCTGAAGTGAGACACTGCATTGTCATTGAACAAGTTTATTGCACGGTTTGCTACTTCTTTGACGGGGTGATATTTCTTAATAAAACTTTCCATTTCTCCCCATTCCCCAAGCATTTCCTTGATTAGTGAAATAGTAATATCTTCCCTTCCCTCCTCTTCTTCTGAAGAGAGCTCCTCAGCTACCACCTGTGGCTGCTCCCTCTGAAGGTCTTGGAGTTCCTCCGTGGTCAGCTCAGTGTTGTGGTCCTCCACCAACTCCTCCACATCATCATCATCCACCTCCAAGCCATGGACTCGCCCAGAGACACAATATCCTGCACAACAGTCACAGGCTCATCTTCAAAGCCCTCAAAGTCTCTTAGAGCAACAGACTCAGGACACAATTTCTTCCAGGCTGATTGCATAGTCCTGGGAGGCACTTCCCCCCATGCACCGCATAAGAGGCTCAGGAAAGTGAGGATATTGAAAGGTTCCCTCCGGAACTCACGGAGGGTTAAATTAGTTTCAGAAGACACCTCAAAACACCTCTGAAACAGTGCCTTTGTGTAGAGTTTCTTAAAATTAGAAATGACCTGTCAGTCCCTGGGCTGGAAGAGAGGAGTGGTGTTGGTGGCCAAAACCTATCAGTGATGCAGCCGTCCTCCTCCACCAAAGAAGCCTTCAAACCTGGCAGGTGACCAGGAGCACTGCCCTTCACAAGAAGTGCTCTGAGTGGCCGTTGTTTTTCCTGGAGGTGTTTCTTCACACTTGGAACAAACATTCCATGAATCTACTGAATAAAAAAATTGTGTGGTTACTCAAGCTTTGCCATTAGCCCTCCTCATCTTATTGAACTTGTTCTGCATGACATTAAGGTTTTTGAAAACTTGCAGGTTTTCAGAATGGTAGATGAGTAGAGGCTTCGATTTAAAGTCCCCACTGGCATTCCCACACACAATGACGTCAGCCTGTCCTCCATTGGCTTGCGTCCTGGCAATGACTTCTCCTCCTGTGTGATGTAGGCCCTCTTTGGCATTTTATTCCAGAAGAGGCCTGTCTCATCACAATTGAACACTTCTTGGGAACAAATCCTTTGGCATCTACATATTCTTGAAATTCTGTCACAAAATTATCACAGCTGCTTTGTTAGAACTGGCAGCCTCCCCAAGCCTCACTACACTTCTTTTCTTAAATTTATTGAACCAGCCCCTGCTAGCCTTAAACTAATCACTTTCAGCACTCATTCAAGGGATGTCTTTCAGCAGCATCTTCGCTTTCTCCATATCATTGCCTCTAAATGCTGTCACCAGCTACAAGCTTTTCATTTACCCAAATCAACAATAATTTTTCTACCTCTTCAGTTGTCTGTGGTTGTTGTTTTGTGAGCACTTTCACACTCTTAGCAACATCAGCATTCTTGATGGCTTCTTTATGTTTTAAAATTGTGCTAATCGTCAATTTTGCATTGCCATACTCAGTAGCCAAATAAGACACTGAAACACCACTATTATATTTTGCAATTATTTTTTAACCTCTATCATTGTTCTCACAAATTTCCTTTTCAGTTTGCTGCTATCACTAATCTTCTTAGTACCCATGGTGACTTATTGTTCATATTTAATAATAATATAAGCAGCAAAAGAAACACATGAAAATGTTCACAGCACAATTTTCTGAGATGTTAACAATTAGTTGTAAACTGACTCATACTCCCATATTCTCTCCTTTGTTACCTGAGAGATGCATGACTGATCATATAGGTATCAGCTTAATACCTGAATTTGCCATAGCATAATACCTGGTTTGAGAATTGAATTTTTGTTTGATAACTAAAACATTTTTTTCCCTATGAATAACTTGGTCAACAAATTATTTGAGTACTGAGAAGTTTGATAACTGAAGTTTTACTGTCAATAATCATTTTAAATGTAAATGGCTTAAATACTCTAATCCAGCGGTTCTCAACCTGTGGGTAGTGACCCCTTTTGGGGGTCGAACAACCCTTTCACAGGGGTTGCCTAAGACCATCGGAAAACACATATATAATTACATATTGTTTTTGTGATTAATCACTATGCTTTAATTATGTTCAATTTTTAACAATGAAAATGCATCCTGCATATCAGATATTTACATTATGATTCATAACAGTAGCAAAATTACAGTTATGAAGTAGCAACGAAAATAATTTTATGGTTGGGGGTCACCACAATATGAGGAACTGTATTAAAGGGTCGCAGCATTAGGAAGGTTGAGAACCACTGCTCTAATCAAAAGACATAGTGTAGCTGAATGGATTAAAAGCAAACAACAAAACAAATAAAAAAACAAGACTCATAGATATCTATTAGAGATCTATTCAGAATGCAAGATACACACAGACTGAAAGTAAAAGAATGGGAAAAGATATTTTATGCAAATGGCAGCAAAGGAAAAGCTGGGGAAGTAATACTTATATCAGATGAAATAGTTAACAAAGGCTATAATAAGAGTCAAAGAAGGACATTACATATGATAAATGGATCAATCCAACAAGAGGATATAACTCGTAATCATTTATGCACTGAACATAGGAGCACCTACTTTTACAAATCTTAATGGACATAAGGAGAAATTAACAGTAATATAGTCACAATAAGAAGTTATAACATCCAATTGACGTCAATGGATAGATCTTCAGACAAAAAATCAACAAGGAAACAGCAGCCTCTAATGACACACTAGATCAGATGGATTTAATTGATATTTTCACACCATTTTACCCAAAGCAGCAGAATATACCTTTTTTTTCAAGTGCAACATGAAACATTCTCTAAGATAGACCAAATATTAGAACATAAAGCTATCCTAATAAATTAAAAAGGACTAAAATCATATCAAGAATCTTCTTCCACCACAATAGTATGAAACTAGAAATCAATTACAAGAAAAAATTAAAAATACACAAACACTTTAAGGCTAAATAACATAATAACATATAGCTAAACAATGAATGGGTGAACAATACGATAAAGAAAACAAAAGTTACCTTGAGACAAGTGAAAATAAAATCATAACAACACAAAATATATAGGTCACTAAGAGGGAAATTCCTACCAATAGAGGCTTATATCAAGAAGCAAGAAAGATCTCAAATAAACAATCTAACCTTACACTTTAAGAAACAGGGAAGAGAACAACAAACAAAACCCAAAGTGAGCAGAAGGGAAAAAATAATAAAGACCAGAGTAGAAATAAATGAAGTGAAGTCTAAAAGAAAAACCAAACAACAATACAAAAGATCAAAGAAAACAAGAGCTAGTTATTTGAAAAGATAATCAAGATGATAAACCTTTAACCAGACTCATCATCAAGAAACAAATAGAGAAGATGTAAATAAGTAACAGCTGACACCACAGAAATATAAAGAAATATAAAAAATATTAAGAACAACTATATGCCAACAAATTGGACAATCTGGAAGAAATAGATAAATTTTTAGAAATATTAATAACCCAACCTGAATCAAGAAGAAACAGAAAATCTGAACAGACTGCTTACAACTACTGAAGTTGAAGCAATAATAAAAAAAATCTCTTAGCTAAACAAAAGTCTTAGACTGCTTGACCTTACGCAATACTCAAATAACAACTCATACCTATCCTATCCTTCTCAAACTACTCCAAGAAATCCAAGAACAGGAAAAACTACCACGATCATGTTATAAGGTCAGCATTATCCCAGTTCTAAAATCAGATAGAGACACTAAAATGAAAGAAATTTATAAGCCAATATCTATGATAAACACAGATACAAAAACTCTCAACAAAATATTAGCAAAATGAAATCCAGCAATACATTAAACAGATCATAAACCAGGATCAAGTGGCTTTATTTCTGGGATGCAAAGTTGGTATAAAATCAATTAACATGATGCACCATGCAAATAAAATACAGTAAAGGATAATCATATGATCATATGATCATAGATGCAGAGTAGCATTTAACAATATCTACCACCAACTTATGATAAAAAATCTCAGCAAAATGGGAATAGAGGGGTCATACTGCAATATAATGAAGGCCATTTATGACAAACCCACAGCCAACATCATGCTCAATAAGAAAAACTAAAAGCATTTCTAAGGAACAGACATTGATGTTTGCTTTTATCATTCTTATCAACATAGTACAGGATGTCTTAGCCACAGAGATCAGACAAGAAGAAAAAATAAATTGCATCTACATTGGAAAGAAATAATTAAATGTCATTATTGCATTTATATGTGGAATCTAAAGAACAAAATAAATAATGAAACAAATTAGAAACAGACTCATAGATATAGACACCAGACTGATAGTTGTCAGAGGAGGATGGTTGAGGAACTGGGTGAAAAAAGTGAAGGGATTAAGAAGTAAAAATTGGGCCCTAGCTGGTTTGGCTCAGTGAATAGAGTGTCAGCCTGTGGAAATAAAGGACCTGGGTGGATTCGGGTCAAGGGCACCTGCCCGGGTTGCAGACTTGATCCCCAATAGGGGGTGTGCAGGAGGCAGCCAATCAATGCTTCTCTCTCATCATTGATGTTTCTACCTCTCTCTCCCTCTCTCTTCCTCTCTGAAATCAATAAATTTTTTTAAAAGTACAAATTGGTAGTTACAGAATAGTCATAGGGATGTAAATTACAGGGAATATAGTCAATAATGTTGTAATAACTATATATGGGGCCTGGTGAGTACTTGAAACTTTGGGGTGACCACTCTGTAAAGTACATGATTTCTAACCATTATGCTGTATACATCTGAAACTAATACAGAATCATATTGAATGTAAACTGTAATTGAAAAAAAAGGTAATAATAATGATAAAAGGCTACTATTTATCAGGTATGATTTGAAATACGTCAGGAGTTGCAAACATTTTCTTTAAACAGCCAGATAGAAAATATTAAGGCATCATAGATCATATGATCCTTGTTGCAGCTACTCCAATCTAGCTTTGTAGGATGAAAGCAGACAGCAGACACAGACAATATGAAAAGAATGAATGGCACCTTTTTCCAATAAAAATTTACTCACTCTTTTATTTTATTTTTTTTACTTTACTTATCTTACCATATAATTTTCTTATTACTGAATTTTACAATTTTCTTTCCTTTTTAAATCATACATCACTTCAGTTATTTTTATTATTTCTTATATATTATTAAATCTATGTGTTACTTATTAGTTTTTTGTTTCTAAATCTCTTGGATATTGTTTCTACTTTGTGTTTTGTTTTTCCTTTTCTCTCAGAATCTTACAATATATTACTATTTCTCACCTTGGTTCCTTTTTCTCTGTTCTTCTTAGTCAGATTTTTATTCATTGTTTTCATCTCTTTTGGCTTTTCCTAATTTGATGAACTCCTATAAAATTTATTTGTCACCCTGGCCAGTTTGCTTAGTTGGTTAGAGAGTCATCCTGTAGACCAAAAGGTTGCAGGTTTGATCACTGGACAGAACCCATATGGGAGGCAACAGATTGATGTTTCTCTCTCACATCCATGTCTTTCTCTCTCTCTCTCTCTCTCTCTTTCCCATCTTCTCTTTCTAAAAATCAATAAAAAACATATCTTCAGGTGAGGATTAAATTTTTTTAATTAAAAAATATTTCTCATTTCATTAATCAGTTAATTTATTAAATTAAATATGTTGTAATTATTCTACTGAATTATAGCATTTTATTTTTACTCTTTGTTTTGACTTCATTTACATTGTCATTTTTTACTTTCATTGCATATTATTTTAACTTGTAATTTTTTGTCTTCTTTAAAAAATAAAACATGTTTCTAAATTTTATTAAGTATTCCTGGCCTGCTTCTCAGTACCTTGAGAGAGTGACATTTTAATAATATTAGTTAACACAAAATGAGTAACTTTTAAAAGTATGGTTGTTATCTGCATGTTTAGGTTAATTATTTCTTTCCTTTTGTTGTAATGTTTTCTGATGGATTCATGTTATTTTTGTTCACTCATTATGTAATTCTCAAATACTGTTTTACATACATTATTCCTCCATTCACAAAACTTTATTTTATTTTATTATTTTATTTTTTAAATAAATCTTTATTGTTCAGATTATTACAATTGTTCCTCTTTTTCCCCCCCATAGCTCCCCTCCACCCGGTTCCCACCCCACCATCTGTCCTTCCCTTCCCCCCCCACCCCCACA
>NW_005368305.1:2168174-2181238 GCF_000412655.1 Myotis brandtii | reverse complement strand
GTTGTAGAATTTCCACTCAGCCAGCCTTCCTGTGGTTCTGGATGATGTCTGTTTTGTCTTTTAGTTGTAATTTTGAAATGGTTGTGCGAGGCAGCAATTTCAGGTGTTTACCTATGCCGCCATCTTGGTTTCTCCTCCATTCACAAAACTTTAATGACTTTTTATCTTATTACTACACATTTACTCTATATTATCTTATTTTTAAATTATTTACTGTTTAAAATATTAGATATGTCTCCTTATTCCCTCATTGACCTCTCCCGAGTCACTCCCACCCCCCCAGCACATGCTCTCACCCCCCTAGTGTCTGTGTCCATTGGTTATGATTATATGCATGCATACAAGTCCTTTGATTGATCTCTTGTCCCCTCCCCCAACCCTCCCTTGCCTTCCCTCTGAGGTTTGATGGTCTGTAGGATGTTTCTCTGTCTCTGGATCTATTTTTGTTCATCAGTTTAAGTTGTTCATTATATCCCACAAATGAGTGAGATCATGTAATATTTATCTTTCTCTGACTGCCTTATTTCGCTTAGCATAGTGTTCTCCAGGTCCATCCATGGTGTTACGAATGATAAGAGTTCCTTCTTTTTCACAGCAGTGTAGTATTCCATTGTGTAGATGTACCACAGTTTTTTAATCCACTCATCTGCTGATGGGCACATAGGCAGTTTCCAAATCTTAGCTATTGTAAATTGTGCTGCTATGAATAGAGGGGTGCATATATCCTTTCTAATTGGTGTTTCTGATTTCTTGGGATATATTATCTTCAATAAGGGTTTAATCTCCAAAATTTACAGGGAACTCATACAACTTAACAAAAGGAAGACAATCAATCCAATGAAAAAATGGGCAAAGGGCCTAAATATATATTTTTCAAAAGAGGACATACAGAAGGCCAAGAGACATATGAAAACATGCTCAAAGTCACTAATCATCCAAGAGATGCAAATCAAAATGACAATGAGGTACCATCTCACACCTATCAGAATGGCTATCATCAAAAAATCAACAAACGACAAGTTCTGGCTAGGATGTGGAGAAAAAGGAACCCCTGGTGCATTGCTGGTGGGAATGCAGACTGGTGCAGCCACTGTGGAAAAAAGTATGGCATTTCCTCAAAAAACTTAAAATGGAACTCCCATTTGACCCAGTAATCTTATTTCTAGATATAAAAAAGAATATATCTTCTTTTTTATTGAGGTATAATTGATAAATAAAATAGTGTATATTTAAAGTATACAATATGGTGATTTGATAGACTTACACAATTTGAAATTATTATAATAACTAAGTTAATTGACACATCCATCACTGAATAGTTACCTTTTTTATTTTACTTTTTTTGGTTTTTACCATAATCCTCACCTGAGGATATTTTTCCCATTGATTTTTAGACACAGTGGAAGGGAGGTTAGGAGGAAGAGAGAGAGGGAGTAAGAGAGAGACATTAATTGGTTACCTCTCTCATGCGCCCTGACTAGGGCCATGGATCGAACCTGCAACCCAGGTACATGCCCTTGAACAGGAATGGAACCTGAGATCCTTCAGTGTGAGGGCCTATACTCTTTTCACTGAGCAACACAGTGAAGTGGTAGTTACCTTTAAAAAATTTGCTGGGAACTTTTAAAATCTACTCTTGTAGAAAATTTCAAATATACAATATACTATTATTAACTACTAGAGGCCCGGTGCAAAGGATTTGTGCGTCAGTGGGGTCCATAGGCCTGGCTTGTGCCATCTCACAATGTTGGAGAGCTGGTTTCGGCCCAATCCCCTTGGCCTAGCTGAGAGACCCCACCGGTGTATGAATCTGTGCACTGGGCCTCTAGTATGCATATAAGATCTTTGGTTAATCTCTTCCTGCCCTCCCTCTTCCCCCCTTTCCTCTGAGATTCATCAGTCTGTTCAATATTTCCATGTCTGTGTATTGAACGTCTGCCCCCTGGTGGTGAGTGGGCATCATAGCTACCAGCTGGTCGGCCAGTAGCTTAATTTTATATATATAGCTAGTTATCTGTTGCATATTAGATCCTCAGAATTTAGGCATCTTATAAGTAAAAGTCTGCACTGTTGGACAAATACATTCCCATTTTCCCACCCAGCCTTCAGCAACTACCATTTCACTCTGTTTCTATTAGTCCAACTTATAATCAATATCATACAGTATTTGTCTTTCTGTGCCTGACTTATTCACTTAGCATAATGCCTTCCAGGTTCATCCATAAACTAAAAAGCTTTTGCACAACAAAAGAAATAATAATAAAAAATGAAAAAGCAACCTATGAAATGGAAGAAAATATTTGCAATTCATACATCTGAAAAGAGTTAATATCTAAAAATATATAAGAAACTCAGACAATTCAATAGCAAAAATAAAAACAAACAAAAAATACACAAATAACCTGGCTAAATATATCCAAAAGAGCAGAATAAACATTTTTCTAAAGAAGGTATATAAGTGGCCAACTGGTACATGAAACAGTGCTCAACAGCACTAATCATGAGCAAAATAAAAATCAAAACCAGAGTGAAATATCACTTTACATTTGACCTAGGATGGTTATTTTAAAAAAGACAAGCGATAACAAATGCTGTTGAGGTTGTGGAGAAAAGGGAACCCTTGTTAACTGTTGGTTGAAATGTAAATTGATGCAGCTATTATGGAAAACAATATGGAGTTTCCTCAAAAAAATTAAAAATAGAAATACCAATGATTCAGCAATTCCACTTCAGGGAATATATAAAAGAAGTAAAATCAGCATCTTAAAGAGATATCAGCACTTCCATGTTCATTGAGGTGTTATTCACAATAACCAAGAAATAAATTAAAAAAAAATGTGTCCATCAATGGATGAATGGATAAAGAAAATATTATATATATACTGAGTGGCCAGATTATTATGACCCCCTGAACTTTGTAGGCAAATTAGCTATAATTTCACGCTGAAGTTGCTAGAGGGCCAGACCATTATAAATAGGGAAGCAGGTTGTTTACCATGACAGTAGAAGTGATAGTGATTTTTTTCCTAAGATATGGGTAAACAATGCGATTTAACAGCCTTTGAACGTGGGATATATATTTGAACATTAGTGGCCAGATAATTATGACCACCTCATCAGTACTTCGTTGGGCCATCTTTTGTCTTCAATACTGCAGCGATTCTTCTTGGCATTGACTCCACGAAATGTTGAAAGGTGATGCCAGGAATCTGACACCATGCCTGATGAATAGCACTGTCCAGTTCTGTGAGATTTGATGGTTGTGGAACCAGCTGCCTGATGGCTCTTTTAACTTCATCCCACAAATGCTTAATTGGATTGAGATCTGGTGATTGTGGGGGCCACCTAAGCAAGGTAAAGTCTCCCTCATGTTCTTGAAACCACTCCTGCACAATACGAGCACCGTGGCATGGCGCATTATCTTGTTGGAAGAAGCCATCTCCATTGGGATACGCCATCAACATGATAGGTAACACTGCCCCCACCAGCTTGAAGGGTTGTACTCATGCATGTGGGGTGCATGCTTTCATGCTGTTTCCGCCAAATTCTCACTCTGCCATCTGCATGATGCAACTGGAAACTTGATTCATTGGACCACATGACTTTTTTCCAATGCTCTACTGTCCAATCCTTGTGTTCCTGTGCAAATTGGAGACATTTTATCTTGGTAACTGCAGACAGCAAAGGTGTTCGAACAGGCTTCGGCTTCCATATTTCATATGATGCAATGTATTGCTAATTTGCCTACAAACGTCAGGTGGTCATAATAATCTGGCCACTCAGTGTATATATATGTAATACACACACACACACACACACACACACACACACACACACACATATATACAGTATAGTATAATTCAGCCATAAAATGAAGGGATAACATTAATGACACTCAAGGCATTATGTTAACTTACAAGAATCTTTATAATTTGATCACTCTCGCTATTTCTCAAATTTGATTTCTTTATGCATTTTCTACACAAGCTTATTTTAATCATTACATTTTCAACCTTTATATGACTGCTTCCAAAGTTGGCTTTTTCTAGATTCTTTGTTTACTCTCAATAATTATATAATTCTTAAAATGTTTGCCTATAAATAGATCAATTTAAATCCTGTTGGGAAAGTTTTCCTTGAAGCATTATTCCTTCTTAGTGCTCTTTATTTTTTGAAGAAATTGTTTTTATGCTACCTTTCTTCTAAAACTTATATGTATTATAAATCCTCAAAATGCCAGTAGTTAACCATGGATCAATACAATAGTGGATTCAAAATCTCTTGCCCTTCTCCTCATACAGTAAAGACTCCTTCTGTTATTATTATTATTATTCATTTTGGCATTTTTTACACATTTTATTCTTATTTAAATTCTAAAACTGTGCAATTACAAAATTTGCAAGAATAAGAAAGTTACCCTTGTTAAAAGAGTATTCCAAATTACAATGCTATTTGTCTGTTTGGCTGTTAGTCATTTTCCTACCTATTCATGGGTCCATTTGATTTTGTCCATTATTTATCCTGTCTCATATGCAATTTTGAGGACAGGGACTGTATATTGCATTATAATTTCTAGCAGAATTTGAAACCTATATCAAGACATAGCAAATGTTTGCTGTCAAGAATGAAAATAATCTATGTTTATGGAAATATATTTATTGAAAACTGTACATCATTCAAATTATGTAAACTTTTTGAAACCAAGAAGCAGAACATCTGCTCTGGTATGGGTCTTAGTTAGCATAGTTTCTTTATATTTTCAGTTGAAAACTTACTAAATTACAGGCCACTTCCTTGTGAGAGAGATAGCTATTGTAATCAAAAACTCTGTTTATTCATGTTTTTGCAAACTTATGTTTAAGAAGTATATAATAAGGCATATCTGGCAGCTGCAAAGTAACAAATCCACATATCTCCCAACAATAATGCTTAGTAATATGCACAGAGGAGAGATACATTTTACCACGTAGTTATCCATGCTGAGTGATTAAACTGAACCAGCTGTGAAAAGAAAAAGGGACTTACCATTTATAACTCAAGCTCAGCAGTCTTTCTAAACAGTGTGTCTTTGATAAAAAATGTTATGAGGCCAATGTAACAAAAAAAATTCTTCCATAAACTCTGTAAAATACTGGCTATAGTAATTAATATCCTGCATCATTTTAAGGAAATCTAAAAAATTATATAGGCCTGTAAACATTTTAAGACCGATTGACACAGTCATACATTTTTAGAAAGTGCTTCTTGAGAGGCCTTAATCCTCAACTTTATTAAAACAAAATCGCTTGTTTTGTTTGGATACTACAAATGAAAATAAAAGAATAATTTTATTTTGGGTTGGTTGGTTTTATAAATGCTAATTTCATTTTTAAGCAAAGCCTATTTTAATATTCAACAAATAACAACCAACAAATTTTATTTTTTTTTATTTTTTCTTTGGTTATTATAATTTTCTTTTCTGATACTTAGTTCAACATTACTTTGATAGATTCCTGAATATATTTTCACAATAGGCCATAGTTACAGTGCTAGTTAATCTGCCATATTCCAGTATTCTTTACATACATTAACTTACTTATCACAAGCAATTATTAGATAGCAATTATCCTTATCCCTGTTTAAAGACAAACATACTGAGACACAGATATGTGAAGTTATTGCCCAAGAATACACAGGGATCCAGAAATGAGATGAATGTAATCTGATTCTGGGATCCTTGCCCTACAACATTACATGGCTCTGTCTCTCAATGAAAGCTAATTGTGCACTCCTGGAAACTTTAAGTCATTTGTTTAAATACAATTTTACATACTGAAAAATAGCAATATACCAATAACTAGGTTTCAACATTCTATTTTTGTATACTTCAACTCATAATAAATAAATATGAGCAGAAACAATATTTTTATAAGAAAATTTCCATGGAATATGCACTTTCTCAGCATGTAAATATAGGTAGTTTGAATCACATTCTTTCATGATCTGAGCACGGTTAATTGTTTATTAGTTCACATAGAAGTCATCCAGAAATCCTCTGAATTGCAGTACTTGTATAGGCACCTGAAGTTTTGTCACATGTACTGCCACATGTATTGCACACAGCCACAGAGGAGCTCTGCAGCACCCCACTTTGTGTATTTGAAGTGAGCAGTGTTGATGCAGGGAAATGATGGTGTAACAGCATAAATTCAAACAATAAAGCAAAGATTCATTTCTTTCCTTTGCACTTCCCCTGCATTGCATAACATTTTTATATCTAGAATCTACAATAAATGAATACAACTTTCTAGACAAGAAATCACATTATCTAAAGGAAATAATTATCTTTCTAAGTAGAAAATAAAAATTTCCACTAGTTTAAATTTTGTGTTAAATGAATATTCATAAGTAGTTCAACCTTCCTAAATACCCTCCACATGAAAATTAATAGACTCAAGAAATTGTAGTTGGGAGACACAGAAAATTTTTTTGCACAAATAACTCTCACAGTGGCAACGATCATGATTTTGTCTTAGGGCCTCTAGCCACTCTTGCTATTTGCTCTAGTTGCATCCTAATATTTTGGTGTGACATTTACTTCTGGCAAATATTAAAGCTGGGAAATGGTATGAATACTTAGAAAACAAAATGCATTAGGTGAAATATAAACATATAAAGGAGATGTTGAAATGTAAGATTCAAAATTCAGCACCAGAATTCTAGGACTGATGACTTATTGATAGATTCTAATAGAAAAAAAATACTTTCTTTTTATAAACATGCTACCAAACATATCATTCAATCACACAGACCTTCTTGAATACAGTTAGATAAACACATTATCTTTTGACCTTTTTAAAGTTGATAGGAATGAAGAAGATGAAATGTATCCTTAGAGAACATCAGCTTTTGAGGCATAATAGATCAAATACCAAGCTCTGAATCAGCTGTCAGAATGTAATTCTGGCTCTTTTGCTTACAAATTTGGAGTTTCTGAAAGAATAAGTGGCTTGAATATATGTATCTGTGATGGGATATTAAAATTTCCACAGGGTTATGCTCACATACCAAAGCATGTGATAACACTTACTGCATGTGACATGCCATGTAATATTCAGCATCTCAGAAAACATGGTAATTAAAAGTGCTTTGTAAACTAATAAGTGCTTATCAGAATCAGGTGATTATTTATACTCAGTTGTGGTATTTATGTCAAAAAAGAAAATCATCCGTATTTCCAAGGGCATCATTAAAGTATAAAAGCACTCTTTTTCTCTTGCTTTGAATAGTAGTACATACATTTATTTTCATTGTTTACCTCTATCTTAATTGCATTAGTATCCCAGGGCTGCAGTAACAAAGTCCCACAAACTGGGAGGCTTACTTAACACAGAAATTTATTGTCTTACGGTTCTGGAGCCTAGAAATCTGAAACCAAGATATCAGCGGAGCCATACTCCCTCTGAAGCCTGCACGTGAGAATCTTTCCTGCTGCTTCTGGCTTATGATGCTTGCCAGCAATCCTGGGCATTCCTTGGTTTGTAGGAGCATCACTATGTACTCCCCCTCCATTATCACATGGCCATCTTCTCTCTGTGTGTCTTTCTCCTCTCATAGTGTTTTACTCCTCTTCTTATAAAGATATAAGTCATATTGGAATAGGACCCACTCTAATAACCTCATCTTAATTTGATTACATCTGCAAAGACCCTACTTTTGGTAACCCATTCATTGTTTAATAACATGCTATTTAGCCTCCATGTGTTTGAATACTTTTAGGCGTTTTTACTGTAGTAGATTTCTAATTTCATTCCACTGTGATCTGAGAAGACGCTTGATATGATTTCAATCTTCTTGAACTTGTAGAGGTTCCTTTTGTGTCCTAAAATGTGGTCTATCTTTGTGAATGTCCCATGTGCACTTGAGAAGAATGTATATTCTGCTGTGTTGGGGTGAAATGTCCTATAAATGTCAATTAAAATCATCTGATCCAGTGTGTCCTTTATTTTTTTTTATTTTTTTTTATTTTTAAAAAGTTTTTATTTTATTGTTGACATTATTACAGATATCCCCATTTTCCCTTCTTTTGGCCCTGTTCACATAGCACCTGACTTCCCTGCACCCTCTGGCCCTCACCACATTGTCATCTGTGTCCATGGATGTTCTTTGGCTAATCCCTTCAGTTAGTTTCATCCAATCCCTTTCTCCCCCATCCCCTCTGACCGCTGTCAGTCTGTTCCATGTCTTCATGCCTGTGTTTCTATTTTGTTCGACAGATAATGTTCATTAGATTCCACATATAAGTGAGGTCATATAGTTTTTCTCTTTCTCTGACTGGCTTCTTTCACTGAGTATAATAATCTCCAGATCCATACATGCTGTCTCAAAAGTTAAGAACCTTCTCTTTTTTCCTGCCAGGTAGTATTCCATTATGTAAATATACCATTGTTTTTTTATCCACCCTTCTACTGATGGGCATTTGCACTGTTTCCAGCTCTTGGCTATCCTACATAATAAAAGCCTAATATGCAAATTGACTGAATGGTGGAACAACCGGTCACTATGACGTGCACTGACCACCAGGGGGCAGACACTCAATGCAGGAGCTGACCCCCTGGTGGTCAGTGCTCTCCCACAGGGGGAGCACGGTTCAGCCAGAAGCTGGGCTCACAGCTGGCAAGTGCATCAGTGGTGGCAGGAACCTCTTCCGAGAAGAATGTATATTCTGCTGTGTTGGGGTGAAATGTCCTATAAATGTCAATTAAAATCATCTGATCCAGTGTGTCCTTTAGAGTCACTGTTTCCTTACTAAGTTTTTATCTGGAAGATCTATCCAGTGAAGTCAGTGGGTGTTGAAGTCCCCAACTATGACTGTGTTGTTGTCAAGCTCTCCCTTAAAGTCCTCTAGAAGTTTTTTATATATTTAGGTGCTGCTAAATTGGGTGCATACATGTTTACCAGGGTTATATCCTCTTGTTGGATTGATCCCTTTAGTATTATGTAGTGGCCTTTGTTGTCTCTTATGATGGCCTTCATTTTGAAGTCTATTTTGTCAGATATGAGTATTGCTACTTCAGCTTTTTTTTTTTTTCCATTAGCATAGAAAAAATTTTCCCATCCCTCCACTCTCATCCTGTGTGTGTCTTTTGTTTTGAGGTAGGTCTCTTAGAGACAGCATATAGTTGGGTCATGTTTTTGTAACCATTCAGCTACCCTATACCTTTTTATTAGAGCACTTAGTCCATTTACATTTAGGGTTATTACTGTTAGGTACTTATTTATTACCATTTTAATTCTGTATGCCTAGGTTTCTCTCTCTGTTTCTTCTCATTACTGTTACTGTAGTAGATTTCTAATTTCATTCCACTGTGATCTGAGAAGACGCTTGATATGATTTCAATCTTCTTGAACTTGTAGAGGTTCCTTTTGTGTCCTAAAATGTGGTCTATCTTTGTGAATGTCCCATGTGCACTTGAGAAGAATGTATATTCTGCTGTGTTGGGGTGAAATGTCCTATAAATGTCAATTAAAATCATCTGATCCAGTGTGTCCTTTAGAGTCACTGTTTCCTTACTAAGTTTTTATCTGGAAGATCTATCCAGTGAAGTCAGTGGGTGTTGAAGTCCCCAACTATGACTGTGTTGTTGTCAAGCTCTCCCTTAAAGTCCTCTAGAAGTTTTTTATATATTTAGGTGCTGCTAAATTGGGTGCATACATGTTTACCAGGGTTATATCCTCTTGTTGGATTGATCCCTTTAGTATTATGTAGTGGCCTTTGTTGTCTCTTATGATGGCCTTCATTTTGAAGTCTATTTTGTCAGATATGAGTATTGCTACTTCAGCTTTTTTTTTTTTTCCATTAGCATAGAAAAAATTTTCCCATCCCTCCACTCTCATCCTGTGTGTGTCTTTTGTTTTGTGGTAGGTCTCTTAGAGACAGCATATAGTTGGGTCATGTTTTTGTAACCATTCAGCTACCCTATACCTTTTTATTAGAGCACTTAGTCCATTTACATTTAGGGTTATTACTGTTAGGTACTTATTTATTACCATTTTAATTCTGTATGCCTAGGTTTCTCTCTCTGTTTCTTCTCATTACTGCAGTCCCTTTAGCATTTTTTTGTAATGCTGGCTTGGTAGTGATATACTCCTTTAGCCATTTTTTTTTTTGGTCTGGGAAGCTTTTTATTTCAGCATATATTTTGAATTATAGCCTTGCTGGACATAGTAATCTTAGTTTCAGATCCTTGCTTTCCATTACCTTGAGTACTTCATCCCATTCCCTTCTGGCCTGTAGAATTTATGATGAGAAATCAGGTGTCAGCCTTATGGGACATCCTTTGTAGGTAACAGTTTGCTTTTCTCTTATTGCATTTAAGATTCTCTCTTTGTCTTTAATTTTTGGCATTTTAATTATGATGTGTCTGGGCATGGGTCTGTTCGGGTTCTTCTTGCTTGGGGTTCTCTGCTGCTCCTGGACTTGTGTGACTTTTTCCTTTACCAGGTTAAGGAGGTTTTCTACCATTATTTCTTCAAACATGTTCTTTATCCCTTTCTTCTTTTCTGCCTCTTCTGGCACACCTGCTATTCTAATATTGTTACGTTTCATGTTGTCCCACAGCTCCCATAAGCTATCCTGCTGTAACGTTTCATGTTGTCCCACAGTTCCCTTAAGCTGTCCTGCTGTATTTTAATTGTTTTTTTTTTTTTCTTTTTGGTTCTCTGATTGAGTGATTTTTATTAACCCTGTCTTCTAATTCACTGATTTGATTCTGAGCTTCCCCTGATCTGCTGTGTATTCCTTCCAATGTGCTTTTTATTTGTGTTATGTCATTCTTTATTTCCAACTGCTCTTTTTTTCATAGTTACTATATATTTTCTCATGCTGTTGAGCATCTTTACCATCATTACTCTAAACTCTGTTTCAGATAAATTTCTTATTTCTTCTTCTGGGAAATTCTCTTGTTCTTTCATTTGGGGGTTGTTTCTTTGCCTCCTTATTTTGGCTGTCTGTTTGGGTTTGTGACTATGTATTAGGTAGATCCTCTATGTCTCTCAATCTCTACTTCAGGATAGTGTCAAACGCTGTTTCTGACTAATTAAATCAGACAAAAACTCAAAGCCTCCAGAGACTGCCTCTGCCGAAAAACTGATAGGATTCTGACAAAATTGGCCCCAGGTAAGTGTCTTCAGGTGTGGTGAGAGACTGTTTTTTCCAACAGGGTGGGGGGCAGTTGCTTCTGCCTGGAGGCTAATTGTTATTTTTAGTCTCTTAAGTGGCCTCAGGGCAAGGAGTTTTCCATTAGGTTGGGGCAACTGCCCTCCCCCCAGGCAAGGCAAATGTTTGTGTGAGAAAGATGTCCTCCAATGCATGAGGGAATGACTCATCACAGGAAACTGGGGGTGCCTGCCTTCTGAGCTCTAACCCTCAAGTCCCCAGTACTGGCTTCTGCTCACACAGCTCCAGTCCACTCTGCCGTCCTTCTGCCAGGGCACAAGGTGAGTGGCTTCTCAGGGAATTTTGTGCATTGGTCCTTTAAGAGGGTGCCTGAATTTTCAGCCATCACTCCTTTGCAGATAGTAACCCCTTTGCTTTTCACAGCCAGATGTTATGTGGGTACCCTTCTCAGTTCTGGTGCTCTCTGCTGGGGGGCCCATCTTGGAGATTACATCCCAGAGTTCTCAGTGGCAACCTCCCACAGCTGATATATCTCTCCAGAATTTTAGCTGCTGTCTATGGGTGCCTGGCCAGCCCTTTCGTGCCTCCACCCCTCCTTCCAGTCTCTATACAGTCTCCACTTTTGGTCTTTGGATATCAGGGCTCTCTCCTGCTAGTCTTCCATTGATTATTCAGGAAATTTTTCTGTATTTTAGTTGTAATTCCAGTTCGTTCCTGGGAGCATGTCCATGCAGCATCCACTTACTCTGTTGCCATTTTTAAATCTCCACAACCAACACATTTTAAAAAGCAGATAAAATTTATATAGTCATTATAAGTGGGAGTATTACACAGAAGCTTATAGCATATATTCTAGAATCCCAGCTCTATTACCAAGAATGTGTGTCCTTGGATAGGTTACTTACTTACATGGTGACCCTGTCTCTTTTCCCATGTAAAGTAGGCATGATAATAAAACCTGCTTCAGTAGAGTTATTTTGAGAATTAAATGAGTTAATATTTTAAATGTATTATCCATATACATTATTCATATATTTAATCTCTCCTCAACCTAAATACACCATAAACTAATTTAAAATATAAAAATGTGAGTATATGTGTTTGTCATTATCTAATGTGATCTGAATTAATTTTTTCTAATTATTTATTATAAAAGTAATTTATAGAAAAAATTCAGAGCAATTCCAAGTAAAGTTAAAATAAATAATCCACAATATCATGCTAAAGATAATTACTGTAGAACATCTTTGTCTTATTTTCTATTTTTATGCACATATTATTACATATTTTAGATTATTTACGATATATAATGTTGTGTTACTTTTATACTTAATGTCATATAAATGATATTTTATGATATTTTAAATATATTTTATCTCTTGAAAAGCATCATTTTAATGAAAGTATACCTTTCATAATAAGAATGCATTATGATTTACTTGATCATGTCTCTTTAGGGACATATAATTTTTTTTTAGTTTATTACATGTAATAAAAGTTTTGTGTCTATATCTTAGTCCAGATATCAAATTATATTATTAAAATAGATTATGAGTCAAATATAGATCCAAGTGTTCTTTCCTGAATATTTTAGTTAAAACTGTACTTTCACTGAGGTAGTTTTACTATTACTGTTCATCTGGTCTACAAATGTGGTGGAAAATCTAAGATTTTCTAAGAGAATGATCAACTTTGAGAAGGACACTGGTAAAAATGACAAAGTGGTTTCAAATGTGATCAGTTCCTGACTTCCAGGCAAGATGGTGGGCAGGTACCTGCAGGAGTCACTTCTTTCTACAACCACATCAAAATTACAAATAGCTGAAACCGATTTGGCTCAGTGGATAGAGCGTCGGCCTGCGGACTGAAGGGTCCCAGGTTCGATTCCGGTCAAGGGCATGTACCT
>NW_005368305.1:2151712-2168128 GCF_000412655.1 Myotis brandtii | reverse complement strand
TGTTTCTCTCTCATCGATGTTTCTGACTCTCTATCTCTCTCCCTTCCTCTCTGTAAAAAATCAATAAAATATATTTAAAAAAAATTACAAATAAACTACAGAACCACTATCATTCAGAACCACCTGAAATCTGGTGGAATAGAAGTCCTACAACTAGGAAATTAAAGAAGAAACCACTTTGAGACTGACAGGAGGGACAGAGACACCGAACAGGCTGGTTCCACTTGTGGCAGATAAAAATTGGAAGGGATATCTTGGCTGTGGAGGTCTCCCCTGAGGAGTGAGGGGTTACAGCCTTATGCCAGGCCCCCTTGCCTACAGTTTAGGTGATAGGAAGAAATGTACCCATAACTCCTGGCTGTAAAAACCAGTGTGATTGTGGCTGAGTGATACAGACGGCTTCCGGAGTCCTAGGGAGTTCTTAAAGGATCCACACATGGACTTACTTGGACTTGTTTACTCTGAGTTCCAGCACTGGGGCAGCAGTTTGAAAGGCAGAGGGACATACAGGGAGGAAATGAATAATATGGCATCAGGGCAAAGGCTCGTGGGCAGCGTTCTCCCAGACAGAAGTCCTGGCAGAGGTCATTGTTCTTTTGATGAGCCCTCTCTCCACAGAGCCTGCAGGCAGGTGCCAAATCTGAGACTCCATCAACCTGGCTCACACTGTTTACCCTATCCTAATGATTCCATGAGGCCCTGTCCCACCCAAATATCAGGCCCACTTGAGCTATTTTCAGTGGCTTTCCCCTATAAGAGGGCAGTAAGTGGCTCATGCTTCAGATTTTCCAAAAATCTCTCGAATAAGCAGCACCTGCCCTCAGCATCCCCTGCACCTCTTGCTAAGTGTCCACGGCCCTGGCACTAGCCGCAGTTGGCTTTGGTTCCAGCTTGGTCTTGCCTGGGCACCTCTAAACGCAGCATAAGCAGCACCTATTTGCAGATGCTTTGTAGCTCATGTTGGGTGGCCCCAGGCAGAACATAAGTGGTGGCTGACCTTGGCCTACACCTCCTGGGAAGCCCCAAAGCAAGCACACCCAATGGACAATTTCAGTCCACTTTGAAGCATCACTGCCAAACTAGCTCCACAAGTGAAACACTGAAGGGGCGGACTCAGCGGTCATCAGAGCCCTACTGAAGTAAATCCTACTCTTTGGGGTACACCCGGTGCATCTGATCCTCCACAGTGGTTGGAGGTTAGTGTTTGGTCCTTGAAGCTGATAGTCTATGGGTAAATCCCTTCCATTGACATGTCAATAGTAATCAAAGATCAGCTACAGAAAGAGGGTGCACACAGTCCACATGGAGGGCACAGCTGAGTGTCCAGCTTGGGCGATCTGGGAGGCTATGCCACTGGACCCTACAGAACACAAAACACATTAGGCCACTCTACCAAGCTTGGGAGACAGAGCAGCTTTATTTATTACATAGAAACAAACACAGGGAGGCTGCCAAAATGAGAAGACAAAGAAACATGTTGCAAATAAAAGAACAGAACAAAACAAAAGAAGAACTAAACAATATTGTGACAAGCAATCTCGCAGATGCAGAGTTCAAAACTCTGCTTATAAGGATGCTCAATGAACTTAGTGAGAATGTCAACAGCATAAAAAAGGACAGGTCATAAATGAAGGGTAAACTAACTAAAATGAAAAATAATTTACAGGGAATCAACAGTAGAGGAGATGAAGCTGAGAATCAAATCAATGATTTTACCTATATGGAAGCAAAAAACACCCAATCAGAACAGCAAAAAGAAGAAAGAATACAAAAACATGAGGATAGTGCAAGAGGCTCTGGGACAACTTCAAGCATCCCAACATTTGCGTCATGACGGCCCCAGAAGGAGAAGTGAGAGAACAAGATATTGAAAACCTATTTGAAAAATAGAAAATTTCTCTAACTTGGTGAAGGAAATAGACAGACAAATCCAAGAAGTGCATAGAGTTCCAAATAAATGAACCCAAAGTTAATGACAAAGAGAGAATCTTAAAGGCAGCTAGAGAAAAACAGTGGGTTACTTATAAGGAAGCTCCAATAAGACTGTTATCTGATTTCTCAACAGAAACTTTGCAAGCCAGAGGGAGTGGCAAGAAATATTAAAAGTGATGAAAAGCAAGGATCTACAACCAAGATTGCTCCACCCAGCAAAGCTATCATTTAGAATCAAAGGACAGATAAAGAGCTTCCCAGACAAGAAAAAGCTAAAGGAGTACATCACCACTAAACCAGTATCATATGAAATGTTAAAGGATCTTTAAGAAGAAAAATAATTAGAAATATGAGCAATAAAATGGCAATGAATAAGTATCTATCAATAATTAAAAAGATAAAATAAATGAACAAACAGACAGAAACAGACTCATGATACAAAGAACATTTTGAGGGTTGCCAGATCAGAGAGGGGTTACGGGAATAGGTCAAAAAAGTGAAGGGATTAAGAAGTACAACTTGGTTGTTACAGAATAGTCATGGTGATATAAAGTACAGAATAGGAAATAGAGTCAAAAATATTCTCATAACTATGTATGGTGTCAGATGGGTGGAAGATTTATTGGGATTATCACTTAGTAAGTTCTGTAATGTCTAATCACTGGAGTATGCACTTGAAACTAATATAATAATGTATGTGAAATGTGATTGAAAAATAAAAATGACTTTAAAATGGAAAAAATGTGACTGGTTCATGGATAATCTGAAGTCAAAAATTAGATTAGTCTCTATTGATATATCTTTGTGGCAATTTGGGAACAGAAAGTACTATGTACTAGTTCAAAATAAAAAGAGTTTGTTGTACTATGATAAAGGACATTTAAAAAATAGTTGTTCAACTGGGTTGTTGAATATGAAACTGGATTCTAAGGAAATGGGCAGCTATATTTACAATATCTTTCTTATGTACACTGGAGGCAAAGTATCTGATGTACTATCGAAATGATTTCCCCATTTTACAACCATAAAAGATATAGGTAAACTATCGAGTAATCAGTACCAGAATTAAGAAGATATTTACAGCCTGAAAAATACTGTAACAGCATTTAGAATTTTTCCAGGTAGTTAGGGATCTTCAGTGTCAAGCATGCATCCTCTGCCTGGACAGGGTGAGTGGTGATAATACTTATCTTACGATGGAAACACTAGATGCCTTGAACAGGTCATCATCTTGAGCCACCCGAGTCATATTTTAGGCTTGGCGTATGTGTGTGATCTCAGAGTGTGTGTGTTGCTTGCAAATGTACCAATCTGAAATTAAGGATTAATTATCACCTTAATAAGGTCTAGAACACAGCCTCCAATTCTTAAAATCTGTCGATTTGCCATTTCTGACATAATCCTATCAAGTTCATGCTTGTGGGATACTTCTTAGATTTTTTTTTCCCTGTGATGCTTGGCTATTTATTGTATGAGGTGAACTCAAGGTCTCATCAAGGTAGGTCAACAGGCTGCTGGGGAGGGCAAAGTCAAAAGTTCTATTCAAGAAGAAAACTGAATACTATGCATATATCTGTCACATATGTGTAAGTCAGTTATGTGAACTAGTCTGTCTAGTTGGCCATTTAAAAATCTGCTTATTTTTTTTATTTCTGCTTTCTGATCATTTGTCATTTTACAAATTTATTTCTCATGATTAAAGTAATAAAACAAAAATATTTTGAACAGAAATGGGCTACATTTTTAAAAGTGATAAAGAGTTAAATGGGGTATCCTTGGTGAAATACTGTGATGCTTGGCTATTTATTGTATGAGGTGAACTCAAGGTCTCATCAAGGTAGGTCAACAGGCTGCTGGGGAGGGCAAAGTCAAAAGTTCTATTCAAGAAGAAAACTGAATACTATGCATATATCTGTCACATATGTGTAAGTCAGTTATGTGAACTAGTCTGTCTAGTTGGCCATTTAAAAATCTGCTTATTTTTTTTATTTCTGCTTTCTGATCATTTGTCATTTTACAAATTTATTTCTCATGATTAAAGTAATAAAACAAAAATATTTTGAACAAAAATGGGCTACATTTTTAAAAGTGATAAGGAGTTAAATGGGGTATCCTTGGTGAAATACCACTAGAGTAAAAAAAGATTTGAAGAATAAAGGTTTTAAAATGATACCTTAAATTCTGCCAATTTAAAAATTGACTTACTTTGAAATATTTTCTTATTAATATATAAGCATAATGAAATAACAGAGTTTTAAAAGTTACTGCCTCAACATATTAGTATATTTATTAGAGTTACCCTAGGCTACAGTGTGTAACTTGCACAATTTAAAGGGGTGGGAATCCCATTTATATATTCCATTTATTCCAAGATACAAATCATGACCCCATAAAATGCACAGTGCAACATTTCCATCACCATATGTTTTAATCCTAAAGTTATTTTTAGCTATAAGTAACACTAAAATATTCTTTAAAAATTAGTAAAAAATGTTCTTAATTTTCATTTATAATAAAGGATTTTTCTACTCTAAAAAGTACGAAGTCTCTACTGATATATTTTTCTGCTCCTTGGACCAATTTAACCAATTCATATTTACTGATCACCACAGGTAATATGCTAATCTTTTGAAGTAGAAATATAGGTTATACACTGTAGCTTCACTGAGGAACTTATTATCTAATAATAAATTGAATAGAGTGGTTAAGGCAATGAGGGTTTTAAGAACATAGGGCAGGTGTTCTTTTCCTGCACAAGGACTCAGCAGTGTTTCAGGAGTACTGAATTTCTGAGATATTCTCAAAGAATGATCCCAGAAAAGAAAGAAAGGACATTTCAAAGAGAAGAAGCAGCATGAAATAAGCAAAGTTATGCAACATTTCATGTAGTGTTATGACAGTACAATTTGATGGTACTTGAAAGCAGATTCTATAGTGGAAGTGGCAAGAGGCGATGCTCATTGTTAAGCAGGAGAAAAGTGGTGGAGGACTATTGAAGGACAAGGCACAGAGCTTGTGCTTCATCTTGCATGATAAGTAAGCACTGAAGAGATTTAGTAGATGAGTGAGATTCTATTACTGGCCAGAAAAAGAAATTTGAGAAGAGCAATCATTGTAAGAAAGAAGCAGTCGGGAAAGGATTTAATAACCCAGGTGGAAGATGATGAAGGCCAGACTGCTAATATGAAGGAAAATGAGTAGAAGATGAACTCGAGAAGTATTTAGGAACTAAGATTGACAAAAATTTGCATTTGATTCATAGTGGATGTTTTATAGGGCAAACACAACTCAACTAAAAGTAAATGAAAGGATTTAAATAAATTAAAAACAATATCAGACTTTAACATTTCAAGTGTTTCTAAATAAGTAGGTCTCAAACCTGGTTGTACATAAGTATCACCTAGGGAGGTTAAAAAAATTGAGGCTTTATTTTCTCCTGAGACCAATTATATAAGACTCCCTACTGATGAAATTCAGGCATCTGTATTTTTAAAAATCCTCCCTAATGACTCTAATATGTATGCAGTATTCTACACCACTGTAGTCTAAATCATTTTCCAGATTGTTTTAACTTATAAAATGAAAAAAGAGTAAATGGGAAATGAAAATAGAATTAGGAACTAACTTGTATCCTGTGGTTATTATAGGAAGAATATGAAGCCCAGTGTATACTTTATATCACTTTAATCTTACCAAGCAGACATTATTATCTCAGTTATGTAGTTAGGGAAACCAAAGTATGGGATGTTGAAATAAATTTCTTAAAGTCTTCTATGTATTAGACAGGAAAGTCTGGGTGTGAACCAGAATCTGTCTGACTACACATCCCGTGTACTGAAATTGCCTTTCTACTATATCTAAAGACAGATAATTGTTTTACTCTACAATTTATTCTTGTAACTATTTTTAAAGTACACATTTAAAAATATATATTTTATTGATTTTTTAGAGAGAGAGGAAGGGAGAGAGAAATATCATTGAGAGAGCAGAACATTCATCAGCTGCCTCCTGTATGCCCCCTACTAGGGATTGAACCTGAAACCTGGGCATGTGCCCTGACCAGGAATCAAACCAGCAATCTTTTGGTGCATGGGATGACACCCAAGCAACTGAGCCACACAGGCCAGGGCTGAAGTAAGCATTTTTAAAGTGTCATTCTTTTCTCCTTGTAGAATTTTGGGACTTCTATATAAATATTTAATAATTTGTTTTGGCATATTTGCTGTAAGTAAATAGAAAGGTAATCTTGGGAGAAACAAAAGTTTGGTTGATGAGGGAATTAGTAAAATTGAATGCCAAGTCATGTAAATTTTTCTTCATAAATTTTAGAAATACAAATAAGTTCCAAGAAGAACTTAGAAAATACCTTGTTCAAATAATCTAGAACTAATTCTGTCACCAACTTGGCATGTTTCATGCCATATTCTAAAGAATAAAATCTCTGTGAAATAGAGGGTTCTTTTTTTCTATTTTGCTCACTGATTTCTTTATAGTTGAATAACAATAACTTATACAATAAATCATGTACTAAATATTCTGTATCAAATGTCTCTGGAACAGAGTGCTTCATATTATCAAAAGTTCATTTTTAAGTTCATTCCCCAATATAGTGGAAATTCCTTTGAATAATATTATTGAATGACTCTTCTTTGCCATCTGTTGACTTTTCTGCTTCAGAAATATGGATTATATTTATTGTTGAATTTTCTTTGTCTTCAATATATATTTATTTATGTATAACTGTTAAATCGATTTGTCTTTTTCCATTGTTATTCACTATGGGTTTAAAGTACGTTTTAGAATAATTTAATTTTCTGTACTGTTGTACTAATTTTTGCTTTTTCTAATTAATTTATTAACTCTTTAGTGTCCCTTGGTTTTCAATATATTTTCTTAAGTTTGGAATTTTAATATTTCATTGTATCATGTCATCTTTAAGACCTTATGCTTTTATTTCATTGATCTACATCATTTTGGGAGATTCTTTAAATTTTCCTGTTATAATGGTGTGTGTGTGTGTGTGTGTGTGTGTGTGTGCCGCGCGCGAGCGCACGCACGCATGTGTATCTTTTGTTTTTGTGTTTTCTTTCAACGCTGTATAGTTGTTTTTTTTTAATATTTTCAACTTTATATCTTTCATCTTGTTTGTGCTTGGGAATGTCTGTCCATATATAACTTTTCATAATCATTTTATTCTCTTTCCATTTATATCTCAGAGCAGTTCAATTTCCCCGTCAAATACATTATGAGGGCCAGAAATTTTGTGTTCTTTGACATTTCTTTAGCTAAAAGACTTGGTAAGGTGGGAAAGATTTGTTGAGTGAAAATGTGTTCAGGTTTTGTTACCTTATCTGGACTCCAAAGGTGGATGCCACAGATTTCTGTGTTATATACCATACCCTTCTGTGTGGATTGTTTTGCCAAGAAGATTTTTTTCAATTTCTTCTTAGAGAATCAAACTCTTTATCTGACTTCACTGTTTTCTCCCCATTCGTCAGTTTCAATAGTCAAGCATATACAGACTTCCATCTAATTGAATTAGCTGAAAATTTGTCATATTTCTGAAACTTCAAAGATTTAGTTATCTCAACAGTACAGATTCTGAGGAGTCAATTCATGTAGGGATGATATATTTCTGGTTCTCTCTTCTAATCCAAAATCATTTTCTCGTTTCTTTGACCTCAGTTTTTGAAGTTAAGTAAATGATACTTTACACCATTTCCCCCCTTTGGTGGTTGTTTGTATAGATATTTTCCATTTCTCTTTAGTGTTGTTTATTTTTTTATTTTTTTAACTAATTTTTTTTTCCATATGGGGGGAAGGAAATTCTGAGACTTCCACTTTTTATTTACTTTTTCTTCAGAGACACAAACATAATTAGTTTAAAGAGAAAATACTAATTTAGACTAAGAGTTTGAGCTGTTGGAAACTATAGGAGGTTACAGAATTACTGAATGAGCAGGAAAAGACTGGAATAATAAATGTAGATGGATGAGGTTGGTTTTATAACCGGATGTAAATGTAAGTAAATTTATAGAAAGAGGGGAGATAGTTGAGGAATTTCATGCGGGGGAATGTCAAGGGGGTTGGGGGAAGGAGACATATGTAATACTCTTTGTAATACTTTAAGCAATAAAACAAAATTTAAAAAAAATAAAAAAATGAGAAATTTGGCTAAGAAGAAAATCAGATTTTTGTGGGCTGTTGTATTATTGCATGTAGTTGGTTTTATATTAACCAATAGAGAGGGAGTGAAGCAATCAGAAACAGATATCTGATTAAGCCTGATTAAACTTTAATAGTTGCCCCAAGGAGTCCACTTCACTAATGGGGAGGTGGGTGGAGAAGATAGCACAGTGGGAAGTTCTTTCACTGGGTTCATGGACAGTAGAAGGCAAGATGGCAACCCTAAATGGGAGGAGGCTACCATAGGGAAAAGATTGAATAGAATAAGCCTGAGAAAAGCCAGGAAAGAGATTGGATAGTGTGAAAGAAAGCCTGTTCTCTCCCAAGCCTGAGAAAATATCAGGAAGCTTAACAAAGATCCCAGTCTCTTTTTTTGTTTATTTTTCTAATGCTTTTTTATTATTTATTTATTTATTTTAAAATATATTTTATTGATTTTTTACAGAGAGGAAGGGAGAAGGATAGAGAGTTAGAAACATTGATGAGAGAGAAACATCGATCAGCTGCCTCCTGCACACTCCCTACTGGGGATGTGCCCGCAACCAAGATACATGCCCTTGACCGGAATCGAACCTGGAACCCTTGAGTCCACAGGCTGATGCTCTATCCACTGAGCCAAACCGGTTAGGGCTATTTATTTTGTTTTTTAGAGAGGGAAAGAGAGAGAGGAGAGGAAGAGACAGAGAGAGAGAGAGAGAGAGAGAGAGAGATTGGTCGCCTCTCATATATACCCCAACTGGAATCAAACCCGCAACCTGGGTATGTGCCTTAACCAGAAGTCAAACCGACAACCTCCTCAACTTTTGGTGCATGGGATGATGCTCTCCCAACTGACGAACACTAGCCAGGACTAAAGCGCAGTACCAATCATGGGCCAGACCGGAACAGAGACTAAACTAGACTACTGGAGTCTAGCATGCCAGGATAATGGCCCAGCATCTCTGGCCTTAGCTCTCCTCCTGGGCTTGGTGGGGATAAGTGCAGGCCTGTGATCCCAGAAGCTATACTTCTGCAGCAAGATGGAGCTGAACCACCTGGTTGTGAATGAGACATGGGGCAGGGTGCACCTGGGTCAGTGAGCAGGACCTACCAGCTGATGCTAGGGAAGCGCCTCCTCCAGCGTGTCAGCCTTTGCGAGAGCACTCGAGGAAATCTTGCCACTACCACTTACATCTTCCTACATGTGCACACCTGAAAGGCTTTTCCTGTGACACCACAAGAACCTGTTTCCAGGCTGGTTTGAATGAGTTGAAGAAAAAGGAACCTTAGAGAAAAAAGCACAAACTATTTTTTCAAAACTTCTTGATGTAGCTTTCATCTTTCCTTTTCCAGCCTATCTATACAGGCTGTACAGTTTTGTTTTGTTTTCTTTTGGTTTATTTGTTTGATTGCCTTTCTTTTTCTTTCTTTCTCACTCGCTCTATTTACTATTAGCATGCTCAATACTCTCTGGGGATTCAGAGTTGAAGTAATCTTAAGTGACATTGAGGTATTGCAGCATAAACTCATTTCAACTGAATGTGGAAAAGAAACAGTGCAGTTAAGAAAAAAAAAATGGTTTGTTTGCTTTTGGCAATCATGTGTCTATGATGTTGCTCAGTAAAAACAGTTACTCTCCAAAGTATGATTTCCCTAGATTTATATGAAATCAATTTTTTTCTACCTTGACATAGGTTCAAATAGGGTAAGGGAAAAGTAAAAATAAACGTAATTGTGCTTAGAATTATTATGTGGGTAAAGTACTAGTATAAAGTATTTTCACCTAAAATATGTTTCTAGGAAATGTTGGAAACCAGATGAATTTAGTATTATATGTTAGAAAACACAGTATTTAATTTTTAAAAAATTATTTATTAATATAATGTATATAACATAAGATGATCTGACTTTAGGAAGTTTTAAATGTTTGTATTTTTCATCATTGGTAAAACTAATATAATCACTTACCTTTAGCGTTAATGTGCATGGAAAAGCATTTATCTCAACTATATGTAAAAATGCAGAAAATTGAAAAATGATCAAGTGAACTTATTTATTTCCCTTTACTGTTGTCTGAATTCTGGCTTTATCCTACTTTGGCATAATTGAAATTATAATTAAGATGAGTGAGGTATCATTGCTTGGTCTAGTAACACTGAATTAAAAAACAACAACCCGCCGAAACCGGTTTGGCTCAGTGGATAGAGCGTCGGCCTGCGGACTGAAGGGTCCCGGGTTCGATTCCGGTCAAGGGCATGTACCTGGGTTGCGGGCACATCCCCAGTGGGGGATGTGCAGGAGGCAGCTGATCGATGTTTCTCTCTCATCGATGTTTCTAACTCTCTATCTCTCTCCCTTCCTCTCTGTAAAAAATCAATAAAATATAAAAAAAATAAAAAAATAAAAAATAAATAAAAAACAACAACCCTGCATTGGGTCTTTGCAAATTGATTTGTTTGGGCTGATTTCCACAAGGGTAGATTTGTTTGCTACATTTTTATGCTAGCATCTGGATAAGCTGCAAAGTATTTAAAGTGATCTCAAAGCCATCCATCCATTGAAACCCCCTGTTGTGAGACATATGAAAATAAGGAGCTGTTTCTTAAGCTTGGGCATGTATATAAACTACTTGTTTTAATTTTTTCATTTGAGTACAACTAAAATGATTTATTTAAAAAATAAATAAATAAAATGATTTATTTAAAAATGTTTTGTCTATTTAAATTAATTTCTTAAATCAGATAGGAGTGAAATCTCCTTTAAAAACACTGTATCCCACAAGTGGTACGTGCACACACTGAAATAACAACAACTCATTTTGGTTTCTGTATGGACACTGTATGAAAACGGACTTCTGAAATCTACTTAGATATACCATGGGAATAGAATAATTACTAGTACAGTACTTACCATTAATTGAATAAGAGAGGTATCTTGAATAACTCTTGGTCTAGGTAATAATGAATGCTATTACTATTAATGTAGATGAAAAATGAGAAGATGTCTATGCAATATCATCTATAATTATAATAATAAAAGCATAATATGCTAATTAGACTGGACATCCTTCCTTCCAGACAAAGCCGCAGTGGGCGGGGGCCGCGGCAGAGGTCTCGGCTGCGGCGGTGGCGGGCAGGGGCTGGGACCAAGGCCCTTGCATGAATTTTGTGCATCGGGCCTCTAGTGTAGAAATATTTAGTGGTTGGTTATATGGATCAAAAAACATAAGGATGAATTTTGAAGTGGAAACCAGATTTGGTAATTAAATATTGTATGTTTTTGAAAGGGCATATAGGTCAATAAAAATAAAACTAAATATGGACTCCATTGATAAATGAATCATAAATAGGAACACACAGCTGGATTTATAAAAATCATAGAATAATTTTTCCTCTCATTCTAGATATCCATTTCCATTTTATTGTTGCATGTAGTACTTTGTGATTTCCAAAATACTGGTCTCCTTTGACTTTGGTAAGGACCACATTGCTTGAGTTGCATTTGCAGAGGCCTTTGTTTCCTTCCTTTCTGTAAGTGGTGTTTCCCTGGACCCCTCTTTATACCTTTTATAAGAAAGAGTATGTGTCAAAATGCACTGATATTTTCTCTGAAGTTCTTCAAAAGGGGAGTGTACTTACTATATGGAATCTTTTTCAGTGTTGTTTAGCAAAAGTGATACACAATATTACATAGGCTAAATTATGTTGCTGTAACAAATAACCTCCAAACCTCAGTGACTTAGTGTAAAAATGTTTATTTCTTACTCATGTTCCATGCTGATGACCTGCCACATCATCTTTAAAGCAGAACCTTGTGATGGCTCTCACATGTGAGTGAAATCATATGGTTCTTGTCTTTTTCCATCTGACTGATTTTGCTTAGCATGATCCTGTCAAGATCAGCATAGTTAAAATGGCCATATTACCTAATGCAATATACATATTTAATGCAATCCCCATCAAAATCTCAATGGCATTTTCAAAGAAACAGAACAAGTTTGTATGGACCCACAAAAGACCCCAAATAGCCAAAGCAGTCCTGAGAAAAAAAGAATAAAGCAAGATGTATCTCACTCCTGACTTAAAGTTATACTGCCTAGCCCTAACCTTTTAAAATATTGTCACAATGCTTGTTCAATTTTTCCACTATTTGTTTTTTGTTTGCTTTTTTTTTTTGTAAGACTGTTTTAAGCCTGACGAGGGATTGTACCCACAATCTAGGCACGTGCCCTGACCAGGAATCACAGCTGCAACCTTTTGGTGTGCGGGACAAAGCTCCAACCAACTGAACAACCTAGCCAGGGCCTCTTTGGTCACTTTTGTCAGGAGACTTTCAACTCTATTGTACCTGACCCAGCCCACTCTCCCTTACAATTTAGCTTGCCTTTCTGCCTTTATATTATCAAATTCCCAACTGACTTCCCTCCTTTTCTCTAAACTTGTCTCTAAACAAAATCATTTCCTGCTTGACTAAAATGGAAGACCTATTTACTATTTCAGCACTGAAATAGTTCTGCATTCATACAGAACCTCATTTCCTTCAGCCTCATGAGTCACAGTATTCCTGCTCTCTAAGGCCTTTATTCTGTACCTTGATCTCAGCCTTCTAATCCTGTTTAGTCTTGACTGTTGACCTATTCAGTCATGTTTTCTGCCTCAGATTCTCCCACAGTTTGTTTTTTTTGTTATTACCGTTATATTTTTGCAAAACTCACTATTCAGATGATTCTTTGCTTTGTATTTATCTCACTTCCTTAACTTCTCTACTAGCTCTCAATGAATATGTCAAATAATCAAAATTGCAAGTTTAACATAGGTTAAACAATTGCCTGTATAGTCTTTTAATATAAAGATATCATACTAATAGCTCCTGTCCTGCAAGTATAATTAATACAAAAGATTTTATATTCTACTCATGTATATTTCATAGAAACTATAATCAACATTGTTTCTAAAAATATATGTATTATCACTAAAAATTTATTAAAATATTCTACTTCATGTTGGCAATGAAATTTGTTAAAGCATTATGGGTAAAATATCTTGGAAAGCAATTTAGATATAGCAAATAATTCCATATAATCTCTAATAATTGAAATAATTTTTAATATTATAAAACTTAATAAATGTTTTTCCAAATCAAGTATACTTATATACTAACTTAAGGAGGCATGGTTGTATAAGATTTTCTACTTTATTTTTATTAAAGGTTTATAACTCAGAGTACATTATTATCAATGGAATGATTATTCCATTTACAAAAAAATAAAATATTTCATTAAGAAAATTAACTCATTGTGCAGCACATAGTGTTTAAGTTCAATTATTTCTTCAGATACAATTAAAATATTAAAGACATAATATTCATGAAGTTCTGAATGGTATAGTAACTCATTATTCAGATGGTTAGGAAAAAATGGATATATGGATGGTTGAAAGAGACATTTGATTTTCATAGAGGTTATAAGTTATTACTTTAAATAGAGGGTAAATAGAGGATAGTTAAGGACATGTTACTTGTTTATTTAGCAACTACTATTAAGAAATTACTAAATGCCAGGTGTTGAGGATACAAAAGCATCATCAAATTGCATAGTGCTTACTAGTGTGAGGTAAACCACAAAATCTCAGTGGCTGGTAAAATAAAAGTTTATATGAACTATCCTATATAATAAAAGCCTAATATGCTAAGTGTACGACCGTTCGTTCGACCATTCAACCAGCTATGATGTGCACTGACCACCAGGGGGCAGACGCTCTGACTGGTAGGTTAGTTTACTGCTGGGGTCTGGCTGATCAGGATTGGGTGAGAAGGGCCCTCCTGCAGACCCTCCCGGCTGGCCAACCTCCCATGGTACCTCCTGAGCTGGCCAGCCCCAGTCAAACTCCAATTGGGACTGGGTGAGACAGGCCAGACATGCCCTGGTGCACTCCTGTGATTACTTCCCAGCCCCAATCATGCACTAGTGGGGTCCTTCAGCCTGGTCTGCACCCTCTTGCAATCCAAGACCCCTTGGAGGGTGTGCATGCACCGGGCTTCTAGCTCTCTAATAAGAACTCTAAAATTATGTTTCTGATCCGCAAGAGGTACCTCTCTTACACTGTTGATTTAGGGAACCCACCTTCTATCATTTGTCTTCATTGTCATATGCATCAAGCCATGGGAATGGAAAACAGTACAGAGGATGATAGGGAAACTGTGTTCAGACAAAGTGTATGCATCACTTCTATCCACACTCCATTGGTTAGAGCTATACCCAACTACAAGAAAGGCTAAGAAATATTATCTAATTGTGTGCCAAGGAGGTAGAGATTATAGGTCTTGTGAATGATTAGCTTATCTCTGCCATAAAAATAAATAATACTATCACAACTTTGAGGTACTCAATTTCTGTGGATATGTTTTCAGATGAGCACACATTATAGAGAATATATATATTCTTGACTTTTAAATTTCATTTAATAATTTTCATACACTTTGTTTCTACACATTACAGTATTCTATGTTCACTCCTTGTATGCTTCTATATTCCCATCCTCTAACTTCATTCTTTACATTTTCATCTTTAATATATTATTTTATAATAGAAGTAATATTTAAAATGTTGGTTTTGGAGTATAAACAGAAAATCAAATTGTAAGATTCTGCCCACATTCTAAAAACTTAAAGAAGAGTTTTCCAGATGTTATCTACTTTTTTTAGTTCCTTAGTTTAGTCTTTCTCTTCAGTTTTAGTTCCCTTATTATTAGAATAGAATAACTGATATGTTTTAATGTATACCTTTATTGTGTATAACTAGTCACTCTGGAGAGAATAAAATTGTCAGTGTTAGTTGTATTGTTTATTACCAAAGTTTTGGTTATTGGATAAATTATTAAACTATTAAATATATCCCTATATTCCACTATCAAAGTAAGGTATGAACCAATCCCCTGCAGGTAAGATTTAGAAGTGGTCATTAGTATCTCCTAAATTGTTCTCTGTAGGATTTTGCGATTCTATGAATACAAATTTATAATGACCACTACTCAGACTGTTGCTTTTTGCTGAAATATAAAATGCATGCTGGGGCTGACCAGCAGACCCTGAGTGATGGATGGATGATTACTTTGACACATGTTTCTGTGAAAGACAGGGCTAAGGGACTGCCTGGCTAAAGAAACCAAACAGCCCAGTTCATCTGCCTCGTTAGGCTTTGATTGTAACAACAGCTTGAACTAAAATTAACTATTAGATACTATCAGTAGGGTAAGCATCCTTGAGAAGACACATGAATCTGTAGTATCTTTTAAGAAAGGATGTCTTGAAGTCTAAATATAAAGATTCCAGTAAAACACTAGGTATGGGGAAGGGGCTCAGACTTGTTTGAAAAAGTCAAGGCAGGGTCTGCCACCTTCGGCAAGAATCCCCTAGAGACCTCTCACCTTTCCAAGAATCCTCATTACAGACTTTCCAACCAGGTCCCATGCTTCCCCACAGATGTGCTTATATGATTTTTATCAGTATCAAAATTCCTCCAATTATTATATTTGCCATTTCATGACACACTGTCTTCCATAGCTTTGTATAGAAAAGATCAGAGAAAAAAATGAAATGTATTAGAATGTTATATATATAATCCCAAGGTTCAATTTTGACATCAAAAAAACAACTGTAAAATGGTTACTAGGTTGAGCTGGAATCCAGTTACCAGACTATTGTATCTGTGTAATATGTGTACACATCCTTCATAGCTATGCCTTTGTTAAAGGGACCCAAGAGAAACTCTTGGCTATTAGCCTTAAATGACAGAATATTAAAAACCCATAAAAGTAGAGATTTTTTTCTTCACCAATTCATTAGATAGCATCAAAAAAGACCCTTTCAGTTATAATCCGCACAGAATATTAACCCTATATTCTGTTCTCATCCTCAACTATATTCATTAGACACATGTATTTCCAATCTTAATTCTGGCTTAGTTAATATTTTTCTTCACTAGAGAATATTAGATAATGTTTAATCTTTCATTTTGAGAGAAATACTTAATAGAGTATTTTCTAGACTATTCTACATCTGTTATTATCTTCCTTTGCTCACAGAGACAATAATTAAAGAATAGAATCATTGGGATATTACATCCCATTCTAAACACTGTAGATACTCATTGGATATTTTTTGGAATTTGATGATAAGATAAAAAATTGAAGCTATTATGATTCTGTATATGCAGAGTGTCCCAAAAAATGCATACACACTCTAACAGCTGATAGCTCAATTGATGTTTCTTTCTCTTCAGATTGAATCCATTGGAATTAATAATTATTCAAAGTGTGTATA
>NW_005368305.1:2134857-2151668 GCF_000412655.1 Myotis brandtii | reverse complement strand
CATTTTAGGTCTAGATGTAAGATTTTGTTGTTTAGCGCTGAAATCATAATTGTCCAGTGTAGGAAGATTTTCTTCTATTTAAATTTTATTATCAATCTTGTTTAAATTATTCTGTTTTTTGGGGGGGCGGGGAGCTTATTTTCAACTTAAAATTTTTTTCTAATTTATTCTGTGTTTATCCCTCATAATATTTTACCAGTCTTTGGTGTTTCCTCATATGTTAAGAAATTTCCTCAATTTTATATTTAAAAATTTTTCAGTGATTCAGTTTTCACTTGCCAACACTTTCTCAAAGCAGATTCTAATTTGGCTATTGTACTTTCTATCTTTTTATTTTCTTATTTCTGTCAATTTTTACATTACACCTCTCCTCTTTTTTTTTTTAAATATTTTTTCTGGTATCAGCTCTAATTTTGTTGTTTTTCTTTCCCCCACAGTTCTCATTCTGTTCCCCTTTTCCTCATTAATGGAAAACAATTCTTTTAGGTTCTTCTGCCAATAGAAACTGACAATAAAAAATCCTTTACCCTCTTAACGTTTGCTAATATATGTGTAGATTTGCCTACTTGCATATACACCCAGAGGGCAAGTTCACAGTCATACACACCAGCTTTCATCCAGTTGTCATGTGTGACACTATTCACTAATGTAGAGTCTTCATTTAGAGCTTCTCAGGTATTTCTGTTTAATGGAAAGTACACTGCTGTCTTACATTTATTCTATATGTAGGGAAAATTTATTTAGAGCAGTACCCTCACACAAGACTACATCAACATTAACTTTTCTCAGTACTCTTTTTTTCTCTTTGCCCAACCACATCCAATTTTACATTTTAGGATGCAATATTTTTCCAATCATCTCTCCTTTACTCCTTTGCCCTATCTATGTTGTATGCTGAGAGTTTCAGTCTCTAAATACAGATGAAATTAGAAACTACAGTTAACAATGCAGAGAGAAGAAAAGGGTTTTTGGGCACCACAGAGTAGAGTATTTATCGATAAAAGAAGGCTACCCAATTATCCATTCCTGGAGACCCAGTGCATGAAATTCATGCACTCAGTGGTAGAGGGGAGGTCCCTCATCCCAGATTGCGAGAGGGTTCAGGCCAGGCCAAGGGACCCCACTGGTGCAGGATTGAGGCTGGGGAGGAACGTGGGAGGTTGGCCAGCCAGGGTGGGTCCGCGGGAGGGCTCCAGGGCATGCCTGGCCCATCTCGTTCAGTCCCGATTGGCAGGATCCCAGCAGCAAGCTAGCTTACTGGTCAGAGTGTCTGCCTCCTGGTGGTCAGTGAACATCATAGAGAGCGGTTGAGTGGCCTTAGCATATCATTAGCATATTACTCTTTGATTGGTTGAATGACTGACCAGACGACTGGACACTAGGCATATTAAGCTTTTATTATATAGGATTGGAATATCTACATTTCCTATCTAGAGATAAATAGTGTAGCAAAATATAAACATAATTTTTCATAAATTATTCCTTTTTATAATAAGTTTTTAAGTATATTTAGTATACAGTATATTAATTACCAGCGTACAATTAAAAAGTGATTTAAAATTTATATACCTTGGAATGTAATCACCACACTAAGTCTAGTAATCATCTTTCACTGCAAACTTATCACAAAATTATTGACTATATTCTCCTTCACCTTTCCCACCCATACCTCTACTCAGCACCTCTGGCAACCATGATTTTGATCTCTCTCTAATATGAGTCTATTTTTGTTTCATTTGTTTGTTTATTTATTTTGTTTATTTGGTTGCCCATATAAGTGAAAGCATACAGTATTTGTCTTTTCTCTCTTTCCTACATTCTTCTTGGTTGTCAGACATACACTACATCCAGAGGCCCCATTTGTGTTCCTCATTTAACTCTCTAAGAGCTGCAAGTTAGTGGGCATTGCCCTGGAGTCTCTGGACCTTGAGCTTATATATTCTTTAAATTAAGTGTTACTGTGTTTTTTAATGAGTTTTTTTAAAGAAAATTTAGACAATTATGAAAATGGAATCAATAGCAACAAGCTAGTAATTATTCTTATACTTTATATTAAATCATTTTATTCATTTCATACATTTTCTTTGAGAAAATACCCAATAGAACATTAAAAATAAGTTTCATACAATTTATTATACCCTCTTTATTTACATATATTTGATAAATATATCATTATACTGTATTGATTTTGTACTCAGTGATTTTTTTCAGTGTAATAATCACACATTGTCATAAACATAGGTTTATTTTATCTAGCTTATCTTTTTTTTCTAGCTTATCTTTTGCTACTTTCTAAAAGTCAACCTGTTTTATTATTTGTTCTCCTTTCTTTTTCTAGATTCTTTTTGTATTTTTGACAGTATTACAGATGTTCCCCTTTTCTCCTCACACTTTGCCCCACTCCACCCAAATCCCATACCACCCAGGCCCTCACCACTTTATTCATTGTGTCCATGGGTTATACAGATATGCATATATGTTCTTTGGATAATCTTCCTATCCCCCCACCCTTATCTCCTCTGCCATCTGCCTGTCTGTTCCATGTATCCATGCCTCTAGAGCTATTTTGTTGATCAGTTTATGTTGTTCATTAGATTCCACATATAAGTGAGATCATGTGATATTTGTCTTTTTCTGACTAGATTATTTTGCTTTGAATAATAATCTCCATGTCCATCCATGCTGTCACAGAGAGTAAGATATATTTTTATAGCTGCATAGTATTCCATTGTGTAAATGTACCACAGCTTTTTCTATCTACTCATCTATTAATGAGCACTTGAGCTGTTTCCAGGTCTTAGCTATATTATATAAGGCTGTATGAACATAGGGATGCAGATGTTCTCTCTGTTTGGTGTTTCAGAATTCTTAGTCTCTTTTTTTAATGAAGAAAATATTATTTTGTATTTTACTAAGAAGATGTGTGTAGTTAATTTAATTCAGAACCATGTTTTTCCTCATAAAATTCAGGCCACTTAAAATATTTTTTTACTAATTTAGGTGACAGCTCTTCTGATTATCTTGTTAAAAACTAATATTTGAATGAAAAATATTTACAAGCCCAATCTTGGAGGTATCTGCATTTTCTTGCTCTCCTTTCTATTGCATACAAATAATTGCAGTTTCCCTTAGAATCTCTGATATGATTGATTGATGATGTGTCCGGCTAAGTTTCTGGTATTTAGCAGTATTGGAGAAAAAAATCAATTCCTCTTTGTACAGGTCAGAGGTTTTTCCAAACCTCTTAAGCTAATCAAAGACTACACTAAGGATAAATTTTGAGGAAAAGACCCTGTGATTTAGTTTCAGCTACTAAGATCAAGGTAAGTTAAATTTTTTTAAACATTAAGCACCTCTTACCCTCTGTTTAGGTAGGTCAATGTTGCTCTAAGGAACTGTATCCTGACAAAGCTAGAAATTGGCCCTCCATCGGCACTTGGCAATCAGTTATCAATGAAAGAAGCTGAAGGAAGTCAATTCCTGAAAATATTTCGTCTAAATGTCAATATCCAGGATGGCTGCTTCATCTTTCTATAAAACTAATTTTCTGAATATAACCAACTTACAGATTCACCAACATAATTATTTATATGGCAATTTGGTTAATGTCAACAGTTTTTTCTGCTTTTTGGTTTTCCATTTTTTGGAATCAATATTCAGGTATTTAGAGAGAAAAAAGTAAGGTCAACTACAACTTCATAGAAACTCCAGTATCTCATTAAATTACTGTGTTAATTAATATAAATTATAGTACACTTTATAATTAATATGAATTAAAGGGAACCTTATAAATAATTAAAAGTAACAAGTAAGTTAATTAAAGTGGCTATTTGGCAATTGGGTTTCTGTGAATGGGCTTTGGCTAATTGGGTTTTGCTAATTTAACTAGGATTGATATTGGCTCGGCTCACTAATCCTGAAATCATTATCATGTTCTTTGGGATTCTGCTTCTCCCACAGGTGAGGCCACATCATCTTGGTTGGCAAATACCTCCAAGTAAGAGAAGTTCATTGGTTTTAACTGAGACCAAATTGTAGTCACACAACAGTTATGCACTTTTGGTTAAAGATACCAAACTCACGGGCAAGTCTTTGTTCTATTTCTAAATATTTTTTATTCTTGAAAAACTTGTAATATCTTTGTTTGGATACTGGAATAACCAAAATTCTTATTTTTTATTTTTATTGAATTTATTGGTGTGACGCTAGTTAATAAAAATATATCATTTCAGGTGTATAATTCGACAATACATCATCTGTATACTTATTGTGTGTTCACCTACCCAAGTCAAGTCTCTTTCCACCACCATTTATTCCCCTTTACCTTCTTCTACCTTCCCTATCCCCCTTCCATCTGGTAATCACCATAAACATGTCTGTTTATGGTCTTTTTTTTAAAAAAAAAAAAAAAAAGGTAAAGGGATTAAGCCACACACACACACACACACACACATTTTTTTTTTCATATTTGATATTTTTAAGCTAAATTGTGAAAATAGTCTATGGAAATCCTCTCTGCCTTACAACATGAGAAGTTATTTTACCACCTGACATGTATGCTCTTCGGTACTGTATTAGTCAGCTCTTGCTGTCATAACAAAGTATCACAGACTGGGCAATTTAAGCAATAGACATTTATTTTCTCATAGTTCTGGTGGCTGGAAGTGTGAGATCAGCAGGTTAGCATGGTCGGATTTGGGGAAGGGTTCTTCCTCTGGCTTGCAGATGGTCACGTTCTCATTTTGTGTGTTTTGTTTTACAGTTAGGATTAGTTTTATTTTAATTTTTTATTAAATCTGATTGTGTTTTTACATGAGAAAGTCAGTAAACAAGCTCTCTAGTAGATCTTCTTACAAAAACAATTCCATCATGAGGGTTTTAGGATGAATTTATCAATCCTAATTACTTCTAAAGGCCCCATCTTCAAATATTTCAGATTTGACTTCACATGTGAACGTTCAGTCCATAACAAGTACCTGCCTTAAGTATAAGAGTATCTAAACTATTCTATATAATAAAAGCCTAATATGCAAATTGTCCCCTCGACCAAGAGTTTGACTAGGGGGCGGGGCCAGCGGCGGCCATGGCAGTAGGCAGCTGCAGGAAGGGAGGTACCCCAGCACTAGCTAGCAGCTGCTAGGGACCCTACCCATGCATGAATTTCTTGCACTGGACCTCTAGTATATGAATAAATATTTTAACACTAAATCGTTGTTCGTATCACCATTGACCAATAGAACTTTTGATGAAAATATTCTATATCTGCACTATTTTTATAGAAAGAATTTTTTAGAAAGAATTTTAACATTACTTGGTGAATTGAAACAAGAAAAAAAATACCAAATTGGGAGAAAAATTGTCATAACAACAGTAGAATAAACATTAATGTAAACATTAAATTTTTTAAATATAATTTCAATTGTTTATGGGATATAAAAAAGGCAAATATAACCTAACAGATATCATAAAGCATATATTTTAATAGCATAAGAACAATATCTTGCAATAGGAATTATTTTGACTAATTGTTTACTAACATATATGTATTTATATGTATGTACTAATATTCACTTGTAATTAAATGTAAAGCATAGTTAAAATACAAACTCATTTTTGGAAGGATACTCTTTGGGTTAATTTTGATTCATCCTTCAATTGAATGATATTACCACTCGCAAGAAGAAAAGAAACAAGGAGTTTATAATAATCCTAAAATGTGTAGAGTTATGCAGGAACTTTATGTCAAATCATTTTGGAAAGATGGAGTAAAATATGAATTTCAAGAAAGGTACTATCTCCTGAGAATATAACAATGAATAAGAATTAGTTCTTAGATTCCAAAGAAAATTATAGTCTAGCTGAGGAAATATACATTTAAATAAAGAATTTATAAATACAGAATTATTAGTGAAACTATAAAGCTACTAGAGGCCCAGTGTATGAATTCTGCATGGGTGGGGTTTCTTGGCCTGGCCAGCGATCAAAGCCTACTGGGGGGCTGGCCAGATGGGAGGAGGGACCCCGGGAGGTTGACTGCCCAGGCCCTCCGATTGGGGCCCAAGGGAGGGTGGCCACCAGCGGGGTGGGGGTAGGGGCTGTAGGAAGTTGGCCAGCTGGCACATCCATTGGGGCTGATTGGAGGTAGGCCGGCAAGGGCGGGGACGGGCCACGGGAGGTTGGCTATGGGAGCATACTGACCACCAGGGAGCAGCTCTGTTGAGCGTCTTCCCCCTGGTGGTCAGTGCACGTCATAGAGACTGGCTGGCCAGTTGTTCTGGTTGTTGCAGTCATTCAGTCATAACGGTCACTTAGGCTTTTATATATATAGATACCCAAGGTTCAGTGGTGGTAAAAATGAAGAGGAATTGGTATATTTTATGCATGATATATGGAAATGGATTCCAGAAAAATAATTATAAAGCTTGTTTATTTTACCAGTCACTGGTGGTGTTTCTACAAGTATTCCTGTAGGTGTTTCCAGACAGAATTAGTTACCCCTATTTGTGTACTCCTCTATTCCAATCATACATTAAGTATAATGATTTTTATTCTGTATTATATATTATTGATTGTCTTTTATTATTTCAACTAGTGGCCCAGTGCACAAATTTGTGCACATTGAAAGGAAATTAATTAGAAGAATTATTTTAATATCGCTATTTGCCCTTTCTCTATAACGTAAGTGTCAACCAAATTCACAATTGACAATGACATATCGAAACACACACGTGCGATTGGCGCCAGTGAGAGTTTTATATGTATCTTGCATGTGTGAGTCAACTTAGCCTTTTATAGATATAGAATAAACTTGCTTAATTAGACCTGCTTTCTGATTTAGTTATACCTTTTCCAGACCAGTGAAGCACCCTAACTTCTCTTTCAGCTAATTGTCAGCAACACAGCAGTAAATATCAACATAAAGCACATTATTATTGTAGATCACACAAGGAGAACAAAGGGTAAAACATTTAACTGCAGCGATGTTTGACTATATTCTGCGCAGTGAGAAAACCTGAAGTCATTTTAAAGGTCCACCATTTCTTCTTTTCAGTCAGGTCAAGTTTCTAAACTTTCTAAATCTCCATTTTCCAGCTAATGAAAAGAAAATAGGATTCCCCCAAGTCTCCTATCTACTGACTCCAGGACTTCTGTGAGGATCAAATGAGATGAGGCATGGGAAAACGCTTCACAGACATTTGGTTAAAGTGTGAAATGTTTGCACCTGGCTGTAAAGCAAGTCGTGTTCCTGGGCTGAAGAAACTGCAAGGAGGCTAGTTGTCACTAGGGAGAGGAAGCCAGGCATTGCTACATGATATTATTAACCGGTGCCCACAGCAACCGTTTCTGGGCTGGGCTGTGGGCTGCATTTTGTGCCTTGAGGTCCTGGAAGTGTTGGCTGTGATTTGGTGGGCTGTCGCTCCAGGGTGGTGGCAGGGCCTGTGTCCCATTGGGGAAAGTCGAGTGTTGCTTTGTGGGCATCAAGTCCACAGTGCCAGTGAGCATCACGGCAGCTCTCGCGTTGAGCGTCTGCCCCCTGTTGGTCAGTGCATGTTATAGTGACTGGTCAGACAGTTGGACACTTAGCATATTAGCCTTTTATATAGAGAGATAATAAATTTATGAAGGAGTATAGCATTTTTTTCATTTATGTACATCTAACACATAAAATTGTTGGTAACTGCCAGTGTTTGTTATATGTACATACTCAAGTGTGTGTCTGTGTGTGTGTGTGTGTGTATACATATTCAGCATATATACTTAACAATATATATATTTGTATGTTTAGTTTCACAAAACATCATGAATTAGATGTTTATTTTAGAATAAAGAGAGAACAAATTATTAAAATATGATTCACGAAAATAATTAAACATTTAAATGTCACCATTTTACATTTGTTACTTAAAATTCTTGAAGCATTTTTATATTATTTATCAGCCTTACTATAGTACAAACTAATTAGATTTTACTAAATTATATTCTGAACAAAGTACTTTTTTGCTCTTCTCCCCATCAAATAAATGGCTTTTATCTTTATAAAATTAAATATGTTAATGCTCACTTTTTATTTCATTACTGACTTCAAAATTATGCAAAACAACCCTGGCCTTTTTGCTCAGTGGTTAGAGTATCAGCATTTGGACCAAAGGGTCGTGGGGTTTGATTCCTGTTCAAAGGCACCTACCTTGGTTCACATCTCTCTCTCTCTCTAAGTTTTTTCCCTCTCTCTCTCTCCCCTATTCTTCTCCCTCCTTTCTACTTTGCCTGAAAATCAATGAAAAAAAAAATCCTTGGGTGAGGATTAAAGAAAATTTATTCAAAATAAGAAAGAATATTCCTCATCAAACATTTTTGAATATGTGTTAAAGAATACAATGCACTTATCAGAAACTTTATATATACAGATGGATCAATGAATAAATAAATAAAACTACCCCAAGCACACAAAACAGATCCTTTTTAAAAGTGCATGGAATAACATAGCACCACATATAAAAATAAAACCGATAAGTTTCATGTGCAGTAAAGTAGTACTCAATGAGAGCAATATAATCTTATCTATTATAGACATTTTAATGCTGGCATAGAGCATATGTTTCAACCTACTACTATACATTTTTAAACTAATTCTAATATGGACTTGCTTACCCTTCAGTTCTCCCTGACTTCAGTACTCAGATGTAACAGAACTTGGAGGCCTTGTTACTGAGATGGGAAAGGTGCAACAATGGTCCTTGAAATTACCTTTGAAATAAGAAACATTCATAATCAAGAGTAAATATGCAAACTGGTTTTATTCAGGTACTTAACATAAGCAATTGACCATTCAACATCTCAATATTTCAGCAATGTAATTTTTGTCTTTTGATAGATTCACATAAAACACAACCTCCTGACATTAGCTAATAGCCTGAACGATTTTACCATTGTTCATTTTGAGTTACAGTCACATAAACCACACATCAGATAACACAGTGCAGGTGCCCAAAATGTAAATATGGAAAGTCCCTTAAATATAAAATCAACACAGCAGAATATAAAAGCTTTCTTATGCAGCCTTTCTTCAAGGTAATCAGTTCTTCCTACGCCATGTGCTATGGCAATAAAAAACTTAACTGGTATCCCTTGTCTAGAATCTTAAGAAAACTGCAGCTGTTCATCAAGAGCATTTTAGTTTTTAGCAGAGCTGCAGCTGTAACCCACATAATTCACGTGGTGCATAGGAGCTCCATCTGTTGGGTGGCACATTCATGGTTGACTAATCATCTGTGATAGAATTCCCATCTAGTTCTTTGTGCATAATACCATATTCTAATGAGTCCAGATCATTTATTCTGCATGGGTTTAGAGCAAAACATCATGCTATTTCCTCTGGAGAAATGCTCTAAAAACAATATTAGAAAGTAATTTCATTAGAAGCAGAAATAAAACACCGGACATTTCAAAGTGTTTGTCTCAGTATCGATCAATTAACAAACTACTAAAATGGACTTATAAGATTTTAGATCTATATGAATTTGTATTGAAGATCCAGAGCTCTTCTAACACAACTTAATTCCTTAATAATTAGCAATGGTAACCCCTAACATTTATTGAGTGCTCACTAATGGATCAAGTGAATCCTAAAACACAAGGTATCAAAGTATGTAAGATATATAACAATTTTTACATCAGTAGTTTGTCATATTCTTATACTAATATCTAATTTAGATCATTAGTACAATTATCCAAATTAGTATACTCTTATTATTAAACTTAAGAGGATATAGCAACCAGAAAAAAAATTTTTTTTGCCCTAATTATTCACTCATTCAGCAATTATTAAACTTAAGAGGATATAGCAACCAGAAAAAAATTTTTTTGCCCTAATTATTCGCTCATTCAGCAAGCACTTAATTTTATTTCACAGATGCTATACTCCAACCACTTTGATGTAAGCTCAGAAAACAATACCAAGCAAGTTTGATTTGGGTTCTTTTGCTCTTACATCGTAATGAATTTCTAGTATAATGTGTTATGAGCAGAGAGTACTGTTTATGTACGCAACAAGAAACAAACCCACTGTATTATCCTGGAAACCATTTATTTGTGTTTGCTGACTCTGTATGTCTATTTCTGTTCTTTTGGTAACAACATCTTACCTTGTTTAGAGGAACCACCCTTTAACACTCTCCCTCTACATGGGTTGAAAGAAAACACACTCTCCTCCAACATCAGGTATGTAATATAAGTATGTCTGCCTGATAAGAAAGAGCATTCCATCCTTTGATCACAGTGCTTAATTCAGAAGTATAAGCCAAGTCAGCCAACAAGATATAATCTTTGGACGTTATTAAAATTGAGAGTAAAGGAAAGTTAAATTTTCCCTTGGAGCAGAAACTGAGAGGATTCTAAGCTGGAATGGCCAGTGTCCTTAATACTGAGAGAGCTGCTGAGAATAGCCAGCACCTACCAGGGACAGAGAGACTACATCCTGGTAGCATTATTCCATGACTGAGTCCAGCTGTGTTTTAAGCCATCTCTGGCCCTGGACTTTTAGTTATATTAATGAAACAAATAAAACAAACAAACAAAAAACACACCATTTATTTTCCCTGAACCACTTTAATCTGATTCTCTGCCTCTTGCAACATTATTCGTGATAATAACATACACATAGCCAAGGGAAAGACAGTGAATTTTACACATGCATGCACATGTAATGAAGCAGATAGAAATGGAGTAAAGGAGTTCAGAGGAAAGGAAGATGGTACAAAAAAAGAATCACAGTTTTGAAACCTCAGATATGAGATAGAGAATAAATTGTAAATACTCTGCAAGTCTTTCCTAAGCATGCAGAGCCATACATGTGCTGAGTTTGATAGGTGCTGGTGAAAGAAATCTAATCACGTTAAAGAAAGCCCATATTCTCACGAAGCTCAGCGTTCATCAGGTGAGCTTGAAATCATGCAATACATAACAGCATTCACACAATCTAAATTTTATTATTGCTCTAGCTTAGAATTTGAGGGAATAATGGAAAGAAATTATACTGGACAAAAATTTTACAACCTGCAGTGACTCTTAAATTCTGTTTTGGTAGTTAGTTGTATGGATCTGATCTTCAGATGCTAGTTATTGGCCACAAACACACTGATTCACTCAGAGAGAAAATATCCTTCCTGACTCTCAGATTTTCTTTCTACAACATTACTCATGAGCATACCAGAATGAATAAATATTATTTACTCTTGCAAGCTTTAGAAAATGCCAGCAATAATTTACAACCTCAGATGTTTCATTTTCTTATTATCACCCCCAAATATCTGCACTAAATGAATAGAAGTATGAATTCACCTTCTTAGCACTCTCTCTATTTCTCATATATATATTTCTTCTTTGCATGTCTCCTTTTTCACAATATTTATCAACTATCTTAACTCCTTTAAATTTATGATTGATGACAATAATCCATCTTTCCTTAAGGTAAATTTTTTTGTAGTAATCCATCCATGGGATTATAGAGCTAGTCATAAGATAAAAATTCATTTTCTATTCAGTTGATATTGAGTGCCTGATTATATGAAGATCTCAATAGCTTTAATGACAAAATGACTTACAGTCAGGTAAAAGTCTAATATAAAAGTTAAGAAGTTGAGCAACCTACAATAATAATAATGTTGTTATGTTATTAAGTAAGAACACAATTTTGTCCCAACCAACAAGAAATTACTGAGATTTCCAGAAAAAACGTTTTGTTAATTTAGTTAAATTTGTGACAAACCAGTCCAAAAACGTAATTTATAATACTTTAAAATTATTCTTCATTTTACTCCTCAAAATGTTGACTTGTAGAGAAAAATATATACAATTTAAACAGATTTGTTTTACCACCAGTTTTCTAGAAATATCCAAATCACACGAGTTGAAACAAATTTCTCATATATTTTTACAAGTTTTCCAGGATCTCATTTAGCCGTTTTTATACTTAGAATAAGGAAGACAGCTTATGTTTGCATAGATATCATTAAGCTTTTATTTAGGATATGCTTCAGGACTTAGAAATTTTGGAAGAGATCTGGTATTCATTTTCAACAACACTCTAATGGTCACAGTAAGCCCAATACTGACATTTACTTTAATACTTTCCAAAAGTAGTATCCATAACTGCACATTAATCTATTTCATGATTTGTAGGTGACAGATAAAGTTTCCTACAATTGTATTAATTCCCTTGAGTAATTATATTATAGTTAATATAATGTTAACACTAACATGAATCAGGTGGCTTCTGTGAAAACCAAAATAAAACAAAATCCCTCTGCCTGTTTGCTCCTTCATCATCACTCTCCATGCAGGTTCATTGTCATCCATCATATAATGAAATCACATGAAATAGCAAGGTTCTGCTCTAGAACCTTCTCATTCTACAATCTCTCCCTAAGTGATGAAATCTCAGCCCAGCTGCCAACACCTCCAGCTGCCCAACACATTTAAGTCTCCAATCTTAGCTTCTCTACTGCGATCAAGACTTGACTACCCAGTCCTCTGTTGGAGCATTTCAAAGCACTTCAAATTTAAAACCTGCAAAGTAAAACTTATGATCTTTGTCATCTAAACACATTCCTTATCCAAATAGCAGCTTTACTCATCCTTTTTGCACTGCCAGAAACTTCAGAATTACTATTGATACCTGTTTTCTACACATACTCTGTTTACACATTGCATCTTTCCCCACATTTTATGTCTTACACATCTCACAAATCCAATTAGATTCATCTCTGCTCTCACTACCCTAGACCACAGCTTCCATCAACCCTCACAGAGAAGACTTTTTGTGATACCCTTTGATTTGACAATGCTGAATATTCTTGTCTTCTCAAATGTATCCTGCACCCTCCGTTTCAAATTTTGCTGACAAAAGTTAAAGGGCAGTTATTACTTTTAGAAAAAGATAGCAAAATCTTCACAGAATGCTGGCCTGGTCTCCATTTTTTTTTTCCGGTTACTATGCAAGATTATACATTCCACAGTGTCTAGAACAGCATTTCCCGGGCCACATGATGCTCTTACAATACAATGTATGTTCCTTTTCTCCAGTGATGTCATCTATCTTGAATCTGGTCAGACCTCTGACCACCATCTCAGTTTGTTTATTACTGTGGCAGATTCTATATCTACAATGAAAACAAGCTCTGACTCCATTTCCCCCCACTAACCTAGACAAAATAGTAAATCAGCACTAATATTGCTTCGTATGGGTGAATGGTAGAAATTACAGTCATCAGCTAGGGCTGTAGTGATGGAGGTCTCTTGTATATATCCTTTTAATTCAATAAGTCAGGTCTTTGCAGAAACTGGGTGGATCATGGAGAATGACAGTAAACTCGCAGGTTCAGATAAGCAGTAGCCCTGATTACAGATGCTGTACTGGACTTGATATTGTTGATAGAACCAATTAATAAGAACTTTGGTACATAATATGTCATTGATTGATAACTTTATTCTTTAACATTCCCATTAGAACAATGATCAGAAGAGTTTGGGCTTATATTGGAATGTTCATTTGCTTTTTTTTCCCCTCAGGGGTAAGTTATATATTCTGTTCCCTGTCAGAAGTGGAACAGCTGAACACCTCACAGAAGAACATCACATTGATGACATCAAACTGGTCGGACAGAACCACCCAGAGCTGGCAGGAACACTGGAGGCCTTGATCAGACTCTTGCAGCCCTGAGATGAGAAAATACCTCGATGGGAGTTGAAAGACCTGTCATTTCTGTGAAGAGTCTAGGGGTCTATTGCTCAAGAGTGTAAGGGAATATACTCTTCAAATTAGAAGATAAATTACTACATTGCCTCAATAAAGAAGGCTATATTGACCAATTTTCTTAAAAATGCAGGTCCATGTTAAATTTCTGGCTCTCTAGATTAATCTATGCCACACAAACTTTGCTTTTAGACCGTGGTACTTTCCACTTTTCTAACATGCAAAGAATTTATTTACTATCTGTTTCTGTTAAATATTGTCTGTTTTATCCTAATAAACTGTAAGGTCAATAAAGAGGGGTCTTTAAATATCAGTGTTTGGAATATAATAAATGCTTAATCAATATTTAGTGAATGAATGAATGAATGATTTTTTATATTTTTAAAATAATTATTATAGTTTGTCTAGGTAAGTAGATTAAAATAAACTAGTCAGCCATAATCAAGTCAGAGATGTTTAATTTATCTATACTAGTAAGGAATAGAATGTTGCCTTATGTCTTCATAATTAAATATTACATTTAATTATTAAGAAAAAGTAGGTCAAGTAAATGCTATTTTTTAACTGGCCAATTATATTCCAATATCAGGAGTGTTAACATTATGTTGCTTTTTGACAAAGGTAAAAGGTGATGTTTCATTACTTAGAACCAGGATGCTCAGATGCATAAGTAGTTTACCAATGAAATTTACCAAATGAAACTTACCATTGAGCACAGCACAGTTCCTCTTCCTGGATGCCACAGGACTTGTCTTTGTTTACCATATCTACTTCCAATCACTATCCCTTCAACCACTGACACCTCGTACTCTATACAAGTAATCTCTTTCTTGGCTTCCACTTCCTCCTATCTAAAGCCCCTAATCTTCTATAAATAGCTATTTTTTTTGGGTGAGCACTGGTCATTTATTAAGTTCTTAAGAAAACACAAAGCTGAGTGATCCTTTTCTCATTATGGACAGACAGAGGTTGGGAAGGAATGAGATATTTTACCAAATGGAAAATAACCAAATGGACTCTGCATCATAGAGATTTTCTCACTCCCCCCAGTCCCAGAAAGGGCTTTGCTGCCTCTTACAGTTTCCTTAGGTCAATACCAGCCTGAAGAAAAGTCTCCAGCCAAGAACCCACAGCAACACGCTCAACTGCCTTTTGCATGATGTGTTTTCTGGGAGGAAAAGTAGATCCCACAGTTTCTTTCTCACTACTGATTCTTAATTTTTCTCTCTTTCACACTGTTTCTGCTTCTATTCCTCCCTCTTCTGATTGTTCTTCCCCTTTCTCCTCATCTTGTTCTTTTTTCTAGATTGCTCTTTGATCTGTAATATTTTGGCTTAAATCAAAATCTCACTACTATTTTGCCAGACAAAAATAAGTTTCATTGTTGATAATCACTTGGAAAATAAGTCATTTTATGATATTTTTGAGATAATTATTAATTCTTATTAAAATTTTTAAAAACTTTTAGTTCTGTATTTTATCTTTAAAGCTCATTATAGGAAGTAATTTTACTTGTTCCCCATATTTCAGATAATGTATTTTGCATATGTTCCTACATACCAAATAACACACATACATCTGTGTTTATTAGAACATACAGTAAGATTTAGAACAAGCCAGGCATACTTTTTATTATGTGATTTTTTACTCAATATTATTTTCAATGCCAATAAATACATATTCATGTTTTTAATGAATCTTCATATCCACTTAATGTTTCAGAATTTATTCTACATTTAAGTTAGTTTTAACTTATCTATATAACCTTTACCTATATGAAAGGATAATATATACAAAAATTTCTATTCATGCATTTTGTTCATGTTTGAAGTTATTTCCTAAGGACATTTTTATAGTAAATAAATTAATATGTATTTTAAAGCATGGCACTGCTAAAGAAATAAATAATGATGATATATTCCTGAGATAATTTTCCTTGACCAAAATACCATTACAACATTCTAACTTAATTGTTTATTATGTTAAACAAAAGTTAGAAAAAGTAATCTTATATTTGCTATAAAGTAGGAGTTGTTGTTAATGAACCCATGAATTGCCATAAAAAGATTTGCTTGTTTAATTAATAACACATGAACAAGACATTAACCTAGAATTGATCTTATTAAACATAACCTATAAAAACAAATGAGTTATAATGTAACAAGTATAGAGGTATAAGATAGAGCAATTAACAACAACATTCACATAAGGATAGAATATGTAATTTCAATGAGAAAATATGTGTGGCTGTAATGCTATTGTATTAGGGTTAAATGTTTTGGTGTGTTTAGTATCTTTATTATTTAATTAAATTTATTGGGTGACATTGGTTAATAAGGTTATGTAAGTTTCAAGTATGGGTTTCTATGATACATGACCTGTCATTGCATTGTGTGCCCACCACCCAAAGTCAAATCATCTTCCTTATTTGACTCCCTTTACCCTTTACTATTCCCCCACCTCCTTCCCTCTGGTAACCACAATACTGTTATCTGTGTCTATGAATTTCAGTTTTATATCCTACATATGAGTGAAATCATATGGTTTTTAGCTTTTCTGACCAACTTATTTTGCTTAGCATGGTACTCTCATTGTTGCAAATGGCAGTATTTCATCTTTTTTACAGTTTCTGCTCTGCTTCAGAAACATACTATTCTAAAGAAAGGTAATCTAAACTAATAAATGACAATTTGGCTATAATATAACAAATCGAATTATTTTCAGTGAGCTTTCAAATCAGAGGTTTTGTATAATAAATGACCAAAAATATTTTTCTGTATGTGCAAAACATCTATCAACTTGATTCAAATATTTTATATGAAAAAAGAGTAAGAGTCAGACATGCCCTATTGTGTCTTCATTTTATTTTCATTTTCCTCTGAAATACTTCACCAGAAATAATTCAAACTAGCAGCAACTCATTCAGTAACCTCTGAATCTGTACTGTATTTGGATATCTTTAATAATAAAAGTGAATATGCTAATTAGACCGGACATCCTTCTGGACGTCCTTCTGTATGAAGCCTGGGCTGTGAGGGAAGCCCGGGTCCTGGGTGCCTGC
>NW_005368305.1:2110084-2134658 GCF_000412655.1 Myotis brandtii | reverse complement strand
GCAGGCAGAGTGGTTAGGGGCAATCAGGCAGGCAGGCAGGTGAGAGGTTAGGAGCCAGCGGTCCCGGATTGTGAGAGGGATGTCTGACCGCCATGGACAGACATCCCCCAAGGGGTCCCTGATTGAACAGGGTGCAGACTGGGCTGAGGGACCCCCCCCATGCACGAATTTCATGCATCAGGCCTCTAGTTGTAAATGAAGAAAGAACTGGACAAAGTCTATGAAACATCTGTTTGCAAACATTGGACAACTGGCAATGCAGAATTTTGATCACTGAGGGAAGGGAAACAAAGGGAGAGAGCTCTAATATGTATGTCCCTAATTTGCTGTCTGGAGAAACTCTCTGGATCATACCTAGTACATGGAAGGGGATTCTCCCTGTGAAAGGGTCGTTCGACCGCCAAAGGGGTCGCGACCCACAGGTTGAGAACCGCTGCTCTAGCTGAATACTGTGCCCTGCATACTTAGAATGAGATTTCAAATGGTTGGTCAAGAACAATTACTGAGAACAGAACAAACCACTAGGAAGCTATAGGCTAAATAAGTCCCAGCACTAACAAAGAATTGAGAGGTGATAGAGTTCAGATCCCACACAGTAATGAGAACTTTTTGAACATCTGGTACAGTTATTAGAAACCCCAGAAGGGCCATGCCTTGATATTAAGGCTAAATAGCCCTAGATTAAAGGCCACCATAAGTCCATACCAACAGAGCTTAAATTCAAGTCTTAAAAGCTGACCTGCAGGCAATTTAACTGTCTTCCAAGTAAAGCTGCTCTTTAAAAGAAGAACAAAATATTTAGAAACTTAGCAATTACTGGAAAAAAAGCAGAAAAGTGGGAATCAAAATCAGGAAATATGAATAGATTAAAAAAACACCAATAATGTTCAAAAGCAGACAATAATGTTCAAAAGCAGACAAGAATTTTAGACAGTTATTATAAACTAGAGGCCCGGTGCATGAAAATCTATGCACTGGAGGGGGTGGGTTCCTCAGCCCAGCCTGCACCCTCTCACAGTCCGGGAGAGAAGAGGCTTTGGGCCAGCCAGGGCCCACCGCTGTCTCGCCCCGTAGTGGCATCTGCGATGACTCACTGATTGCTGCCGATTCCCTGGGGATCAGTTTTTCTCATCTAAGTGACAGTGTGTAAACTTCCATAGAGGACGCCACCTTGTCTGACAGCCAGGACAGCTGTGCAGAGAGCGGGCGCGCCAGGCGCCTCTCCAACAACCCCACGCCCTGCCACCTCGTTTGTTTTCCCGAGAGCAGCTCGGGATGCTTGACAATGTCTCCTAAGGGGAACGCCGTATTTTAGGAACTGGATCGTCCCCCACCGGTGTCCTCCCCCCGCATCCCAGACAGCCATCCCGTGGTGCACCCGTCTCAGTCAAAAGGAGACCAAAGGCGCACGCAAATGAGGACAATCGAAGGAAGATTTATCGCCTGCAAGATTGATCAAGGTGTGGGTGGAGACAGGACAGCATGAATCCCAAGGGCAGCTGCGAGGGCCCAGAGTGGGATAAAGCCTGCTGCTGTCAGGTGAACAGTGGCTTTCTGTAGAATAGTGGTTCTCAACCTTCTGGCCCTTTAAATACAGTTCCTCATGTTGTGGCCCAATCATAAAATTATTTTCGTTGCTACTTCATAACTGTAATGTTGTTACTGTTATGAATCGTAATGTAAATATCTGATATGCAGGATGGTCTTAGGCGACCCCTGTGAAAGGGTCATTCGACCGCCAAAGGGGTCGCGACCCACAGGTTGAGAACTGCTGCTAGAAGATGGGGTGATATATCATGCTGTTAGCATGGACAAAACCAAAATATATGAAAAGTTTGCCCACCCCTGGCTTAGGCCCACTCCCCGGGGAATGAACCTAAGCCATCAGTCGGACATCTTCCTAGGGCTCCCAGACTGTGAGAGGGCACAGGCTGGGCTGAGGGAGCCCCCTTGCCCCCGAGTGCATGAATTTCATGCACCAGGCCTCTAGTCTATATATATAAAAGGCTAATAAGCAAAGTGTTCCCTCGGGAGCTCGACCAGGAGACCAGGAGTTCGATCGTTCACTATGACATGAGCTGACCACCAGGGGGCAGCACAGAACGAAGGAAGGCCCCAGCCTGCAGTCAGATGGCCCCAATCAGCCCTGATTGCTGGCCAGGCCTAGGGACCCTACCCGTGCACTGGGCCACTAGTATAATATAAATGAAGATAGAAACACACCCATATGAATAAACCCTGTTAATTGGTTTGTGGTTTGATAGTTCTCAAATGTATATCACAAATATGTATGATATTCCTGAACCTACTTTTCCATTTTGAATTCAGAATTGGATGAAAGATGGGTATAATTACATGGAGCCAGATGGCTCTCTTGTGACTACACGTTTACAGAAGCTTTTGCAGGTTGTTTATTCCAACAAAATTTGGAATAATTCAAACTCACATAAGGTATTTTTTTTTTAATGGAGAAACATAGGAAGAAGCTTTTTTTTTTTTTTACTTAAAATATCTGTAGGCATATAGCATGTATATTTATAGCTATTGCACATTGAGTGCTTTCTGGAAAAATATAAGTAAAACTACAGTTTTATGTACTGTTCTTTTCCATTTTTATTGTAAAGTCTAAGGCTAAACACATAAGTTTGTACTATGCAATGAAACTGAAACATTAATAATTAATTAGTATCAAACTATACAGTTTCTTTATGTGTGGTTAAAAATGAAGAAGGCATTTATGGTGAAACCAGCTTATACATATTATGGTTAAATCTCTACTTTTGCTATTGGAATACATATTTAAAATCAAAATATTCTAAATTTTTATATTTTCTTTTGTAATATATCTTCTTTAGTGAGTTCAGAGTTAATTTTTTATTTCTGGCTTATGCTAATATTTTAACCATCTTATATTCATTATGTTTGACTACATATATAGCTATATTGTTACCAGGTGGCAAGGGGATGTGACCAGGGAGTATAAAATGTGCACATACAAAATTCTTCCTCTAAATCTAATATTGTTCTCTTTCTTTAGGAATTTACCTTTAAAATAAAACCCCTAGATCCTGTATAATTTATATTTATTTTTTTGTAGATCCTGGTCTTTAGGTTTCCATTATGAGAACTTGTATATAATATTTCACACAAACTGATAGGAAATGTGACTGAAAGATACACTGTTCTAAATATTGAATTACATTTTTGTAGGCATTCTTTTTATTTTATCTCACTTAATGATCTGCATTCTTTAACCAAAGAGGAAGGGAAATATGAAGATTTATATTAATCTCAGTGGTAATTGTTAATAATCCCTATTTATTTCCTATACCAGATAATTTCAGTTTTCCTTTTCAGCCAATACAAACTTAAATCAGAAACTCTGCTAAGTATCAGCCATTCCAAAGACACCCATTGGTAATATAGGATTCAGAGCAACTCAGTCTTGTAACTTTGAATAATTTACACTAGGTCAGTGAGTTATAAGAATGTAGTATAGTGGCCCCCCTTATCTGCAAGGGATACATTCCAAGACCCCAAATGGATGTCTGAGACCCCAGATAGTACCAAACCCTATATATACTTAGTTTTTTCCTATACATATATACCTAAAATAAAGTTCAATTTATAAATTAGGCACACTAAGAGAGTAATGACAATAACAATAAAATAGAAAAATCCAAATAATATCCTATATAATAAAAGCCTAATATGCTAAGTGTTCTGTCATCCGGTCATCCCTTCAACCAATCAAAGTGTAATATGCTAATGATATGGTAAGGCCACTCAACCACTTACTATTATGTGCACTGATCACCAGGGGGCAGACAGTCAACTGGTGGACCAGTTGCTATAACATGCACTGACCAACAGAGGGCACATGCTCTGACTGGTAGGTTAGCTTGCTACTGGGGTCTGGCCTATCAGGACTGAGTGAGATGGGCCGGACATGCCCCGGAGCCCTCCCGTGGCCCCTCCCTGGCTGACCAACCTCCCATGTCCCTCCCCGGCCCCAATTGTGCACCGGTGGGGTCCCTTGACCTGGCCTGAGCTCTCTCGCAATCCGGGACCCCTCAGGGGATGTCGGAGAGCCAGTTTCATCCTGATCCCACAGGCCAGGCCAAGGGACCCCACTGGTGTATGAATTCGGAATAAAAGGTATGTGATTTATGTGAATGTGGTCTTTATTTCAAAATAACTCATTGTACTTACTGTAGTCACCATTCTTCTTCTGACAATGATGATGTGAAATGATGAAATGCCTGTTATGAGATGAAGTGAGTTGAATGACGTAGCACTTGTGATCCTGGATCATGATGATGTCAATGGCTGGATGTCCTGAGCAGCAGCGTCAATGGTTAGGGAAATTTGATATTTTTGGACTTCAGTTGACTGTGAGTAACTGAAATCATTGAGAGTGAAAGCATGGGTAAGGAGGGTCTACTGTAACGTCAATCTGAAACATCAATGATTGAAGTTACATATATCTTAAAGTCACCTTCCCCCTTTCTTCAGTCCCTCATTTGGCTCTTTTAAACTTTTACCCAGTAGTTCTCTCAACTACTTCTATGCCAACCCTTCAGTGTTGTTGACTTCTATACCTATATTAAACTAGGGCCTCTACTTCCCTAAAGAATGGCATCATTACAATTTATAAAGTGGTTGATTCCTTAAATTATCTTTTTATATGTGTGTGCAGCTATTATCTGTGTGCATAACCATAGCTAGTCAGTAGAAAACTCAAAATGTAGAAAATTATATTTTGCTTTCATAATCAAAACTAAGAATTAAACATTTACTTTGATTAAAATAAATTTGGTGTTACTCTAACCAATCAATATTTTCCACTCTCCATGTTTTTGCATGGTGTTTGTTTGTTGGTTTGTTTTTTGAGCAAACCTGTTTTTCCTGTTATGACTATTTAATTAATTTTTTAATAAAACATAGGCCTACTTGATAACTTACTCTGCTGTAAATTGGATACCTAAACTTTTACTAATTTGATACTTTTTTTACATTTTTAAAACTCATATATGGGATAAATTATGTTTGAATACCGAGAAGAAAATGCTATATTATGTGATCTCACCTTTGCCTTATATGTCCTTGCCGTTGTCTTCTCTCATTAAGTCATACATGAAAATAATTTTCAACACTTATTTTTTTTCTTGACATCATTTTTCTTGATATCAGATTGACAGAAAGAAGATTAAAATATGTAAAAGTTAAATAGCATTTTTGAGTATGAATAAATTCCATTTCCCTTGTATCTCTTAGGTTTATGGGTTATTTTATTGACTATGAACATTTATTCAATATTTATAGCCTTTCCTATTAGTCATTAAAATGTTTTTATAGGCAAAAGAAGTAATATAAAAGAGTCTCCTCTGCTATTTAAGCATTCTTATAAATAGTAGCTTTATTTCCTGGTTATATTTCAAAGTAAAACAATGGATAAAAAAAAAAGACAATGTAGCATAAACTTGTACACAAAAATTGAACATTCATTTATTTAAAATAATTATTGCTTTTTTAATCTATATATATGAAAGCCAAGCAACCGGAATGATGGAATGACCAGAACGACTGGAATGACTGGAATGACCGGTCGCTATGACATGCACTGCAGGAGACCCCCAACCTCCTGTGGCCTCTCCCCCTGGCCGTCCCAGCCCCCAATCGGCCCCACCCAACCCCGATTGGGGGATGGGGCCAGCTGGCCAACCACTTGTGGCCCCTCTCCCTGGCCAGCCTGGCCTCTGATCAACCCCCCCACTCAAATTGGGGATAGGACCAGATGGCCAACCTCCCACCTCCCTTCACCCCTGGCCCCGTCCCGATCAGCCCCCATCAGGGCGGGCTGGCTGGACCCCACCTGGGCACGAATTCTTGCACCGGGCCTCTAGTTAGTACATAAAATTCACTAAATATGACTGTGATTACTTTTTTTGCCCTAGCAGTGGTGGTAGTTTTAATTGGATCAAGATTGACATTTAATAGTAAATATTGTTGTATTTTAATTTTGACCCTTTAAATAATTAAAAGTGAGCTGGAAGGGTACTATTGTACCCTCGACCAGGAATGGAACCCAGGACCCTTGGGTACGCATGCTGAAACTCTAACCACTGAATAACATTGGCCAAGGCCAAAGGCTTTTTTAAGGCACTAGGTTAATTTGTGCTCATTTGTCGCTTAGCAGTAGAAAACTAATATGAAATACATTTTGACATCAACATATATGATATTTATATTCACAAAGATCAACTATTCAAAATACAACCATACATTTACTAACTCAATTATAACTTTCACTTTAATTGCACTGGTCCTGGGCAATTTACTTCTAAACCTCAATCTAAATGTTATGGTAACCAGAATAAAATTTACTGATAATCTAATACCATAACTACCAATTTTTCTGCATGACATTTTGTTACTTCCACACAAACTCATCTTTGATCACATTTAGACTTCTTTTGAAAACTCATATTATCTATTGGCCAAGTCAGGACTTAGTTACTTCCTTATCCAGCCTACATGCTATTACCATCTCTTGAGCAAGCACAACAAGCAAGGTAATTCTCCCTTGTCTTCCATTCCTTTTATTGTAACTTCCAAGAAAAGGCAAAAACCTGAAAAATGTAACTTTTATATTTTTATAATCAAATTGAACAGAGTTGAAAGGACATTTTTTCTAATGAAAAATGTACTCCATCAGAAGATAACATCTAATCCCCAGGAAAGATAGAGAAAACATAGTCCATGGATCTTGAAATCTCTTTATTTCTGCTTCCCTATCCTTCTCCCCATCACCATCTCCCATGCTCATCTCATTATTGTAGCTAGAGGACAAGATGAAATTCTGTTGCTCACAGACTGTTACCTGTTTCCTTGGATCAATTTTCCCCGGGTTTATTGTTTCTTTTCATTCCTGTATTTTTGACAGCTATTTCTCCACTGAAATCATGCCCATCTTATCTATATATGCAAGTTTATCAAATATTAGGAAGAAATAGAATATTCTCAATCGATTCTGAGCCCCCATAACTTTACTTCTTCCCCTTGCAATCTAATCTCCAAATGTAGAGTTAGAGAGATATTTTTGCAATACTTCTTATTGGATTGTCCAATATTAAGGTGAAGACCAAGTCCCTTTTTTACTTCTTCCACCTTTATTACAACAAAGATGAAAACAGACTTACTACTGCCTTGATAGGGAAAAGGAAACAATATAAATTTAAAAAAGCTTCAGACATAGAAAAAATGCATATGCTACCCAGTCCATGCTAAGTTAATTTTTGTCAGGAGAGGAGTGGCAAGTTTTTATTTTTATTTATTTTTTATTATTTTAAAATATATTTTATTGATTTTTCATAGAGAGGAAAGGAGAGGGACAGAGAGTTAGAAATATCGATGAGAGAGAAATATCGATCAGCTGCCTCCTGCACACCCCCCACCGGGGATGTGCCTGCAACCAAGGTACATGCCCCTGGCCAGAATTGAACCTGGGACCTTTCAGTCCGCAGGCCGACGCTCTATCCACTGAGCCAAACCGGTTAGGGTGAGTGGCAAGTTTTTAAATGTGATTTTTTACCTCACTCTCCTCCTCTGGACCCTAATCCCTGCAATGGTTGTTACCAGATAGGTCCTGGAGGAAGTTATTAGAAGGACTTTTCCTCTTCTCTCTTTTAGAATATTGGTTTGAAAAGCACACCCAAGTTAGTGGCAATAGTTAAGCCGGACAAAAATAGAATAGCCTAAGTCAGTTCTCCTGGGAACCTACAACCTGGATGTGATATGGAAGAGATTCAGAATTTCTTCCATGTACCAATGGAGGATTCAGAGGGTAGTTGAGGGTCTGACTGACTAGCTTGCTAGTTAGTTTGACACAAAAGCTGCATTAGGATAAAGAGCCTTTGAACTTTGTATGTGCTAGATGATGTATTGGCTCTGGAGGGAGTCGATTTACCATGAAGCTAATAAAGCTGAAAGTTGAGGGTCTCTCATTGAATGAGCTGCTTCAAATGCTGTATTTTTATATTCCAAATTATTTTGTTCTTTTTCTCTAAAAAAAAAAAAGTATCTAAAATTCCACAGGTTCTAGAGACACAAAATTTGAAACCAACCTACACCAAGGGATTAAGTGTGAATAAATGACAGATATTGGATGTAGGGATGGGAAAAAAATCTACAGTTTCTTTCCAAAGAAAAACCACTAAGACCTGGCCAAGAACATTAAGTAACTCTGGACTACAAAAGCAGACACTAGAATGTTATATGAACAGAACCAATCAGAACTTAGAAATTGAGCTTAGGACCAAACCATGAGCTTAGGACCAAACCATGAGCTTAGGACAAACCAAGATCCCTGCTACAAAGATAGTACCTAGAAAGCTTCTCTCCATTCAAATACCACGATGACCATCAAACTTCCCTAATACATGTAATCTCTGAGAAGGGGAGAAGCAGACATGGCAATGAAGCTGACATTTGAATTAACTAAATACAGGGTGGGCAAAAGTTAGTTTACAATTGTGTGTGTGGAATGAAACAAGCACATTATGATCATTATAATAGCTTTATTAATGCAAAAGAATTTCACAATGGCATAGTAAGCCTACTTTTGCCCTCACCTGTATATACTCAATGTAACTTTCATAGATCTACATGTTTATTGGGGGGTTTGGGGGGAGAATTGCAGTAAACTAACAATAAAACTCACGTTAGATCATTCCAAACTAGCCCCCCCCTGGGGGGAGAATTGCAGTAAACTAACAATAAAACTCAGGTTAGATCATTCCAAACTAGCCCCCCCCCCAAAAAGAAATAATATAAACATAAAAAAGACAAAGAATCCTCCTTTTTGGAAAATGACTAGGGACACACATTATAAAGCTTTCTTCTTTCAACCAGAGCCTCACGTGATTTGGAAATCTATTAATGGATAAGGAAAAGTCCAACAACAACAAAAATTTTAAACCTTTTAAAATCACAGCTAACTGCCATGTTCTAAACAACTCAGCTGACCGTTATTGACTAGGGTGTCATATTAGTTCTCTATGGCTGCTGTAACAAATTGCCACAAAAAACAGTGCCTTAAAAAACAACACAAATTTATTATCTTACAGTTGTGTCGGTTAGAAACCCACCTCGTTTTTAATAAGCTAAAATCAAGGTAATGGCAGGGCTGCATTCTTTCACAGAGGCTCTAGGGAAGAACACACCTCTTTGATTTTTCCATCTTCTAAAGGCAACCCATATCCTTTTGCTCATGGGTTCCTTTATCCATCTTCAAAGCCAGCTACACACGGTAGAGTCCTCACCTCACCTCACCCAGTCTTCTTGTCTACCTATTACTTCCACTTTTAAAGACCCCTGTGATTACTTTGAGCCCACCCAGATGTTCCAGGATATTTTCCACATTTTGATATCCTCATTTCACCTTATGTTAGCAGAAATTATCACAGCTACCACTGTCTTGTTTTTAATATACTTTTTCACTTGGTTCCAAAAAATGTCACATTCTTTAGCTTTTCCTCCTACCTCCTATCTCTTACCTCATTCTCCCTTGTACCACCACTCTCTCCATCTTCCTTTGCCATAATCTTCTGTTTTCCATACTGTAAAATATGTTGCATCCTAGCACACCTACTTGTACCTCTTTGTCTCTTTCCACATTCACTCTAATAGTAATCTCATCCACTGTCATGTTTTTGAATGCCATTTATGTGCAGAAAACTTCCAAATGTGTCTCTTCTCCCTGAATCTCACCTCTAAACTCGATTTTCCCACTAGGATGCTAACAAAAATCTCAAAATTTAGTATATCCAAATTGGAATGTGTGAGCTCAAAATCAGCTCCAAAATCTCTTCCATCACTTTTTTCTCCCTTTCAATTAATGATCACTCCTTCCAATTGCTCACTATAATTGAGACCATTACAGATTCATCTCATTTTCTCATAGTCTTCATTGTATCTTTGTGCTTGTCTTAATACATATACTTTTCAAATATAGAAAGCATGTGACCATTTCTCACATTCTGTATTACTTCAAACCTTACTGAACGCATCATCATCTCGTCTGAGATTTTAAGTAGCTTCCAAACTGGTCCCTGTTCTTCCCCCTTGGCCTCTAATAGCTAATGTCATTCCATTCTTTGATCAGTTGTATTTTAATGTAAACTGGATCATATCACCTCTTTGTTTTAAAATTTCCAATGACCCCTGTTCTGTCAAGGTCTAGCCCTGCTTTCCATCCTTCCAATTATCCTCTCATACATCTGCTTTAGCCGCAGTGGCATCCTGACTATTGTGCAAACATGCACGATGCTATCTGTCGGAAACACTTCCTCCAGGTAAGCACATGCTTAACTCCCTTACCTGCATCAAGTTTAATCCAGTGTCATATTCTCAAATACTGAAATATAATAATCCTTCTACAAATAACTTGGAATTACTTAGGCTGTCTGTATTTATTTGTTGTTTTTTTTTTTGGAGATAAGTATACACTTTTTAAAAATGAATAAATTTGTACTGTACATAAATTTTTTTCTGTTTTAGTAACAGCCATTGTCTAGTTCATAAAGTATAGGGTTTTACCATATTATTAAATTATTTGGATGTCTAGATTAGGGAAATACAACTTTTCTAATTCTTTGTTAACTGTGGGCATATTCTATTTTCATGGCCACTGATACTAGTGAAATTGTTTGATTTATAAAAATTATATACATATATATCGTCATTCAAATGAGCAAAATATATTTCTTATATATATTTGGTCTTCATCTACAGTTCCTGGCTCACAGCTTCTAAAACCCTTGGAATTTCCCAAGCAATAAGAGCAATGGAAGCATATTTATTAATATATTTTTTCTCCTGTCCTCATACACTTAAAATGCTTTAGGGTCATAAGGCGAAATGGGACTTCGTTTTTCATAACAAGTCTTTTCTAACACAATTGGGTTTGTGTAAATAAAAGTGACTTTTAGAAATCACCCAAGAATGAAGGCTGGCTGCCAGGGAACCAACATCAGTAGAGGGATGGAACTTTTAGTCCTACCTCCTTGTAGCAAAGTGAAATGCTCAGCCTTCTGGCTCCATTTTGTTCCCTTGGCCTTCAGGTTAATAGCTTCTTGCATATGGACTTGCTAATCATTAGAGGAATTCTACTTGCAGCTTGAGTTTTTTTAAAAAACAACAACAACAACAACAACAAAAACAGCCCCTTACCAGAAGGTGCCTCTCTTGAGAAGATAATCAAATTATGCACAAAGATAATTATTGTTTATTAAAGATTTGCATGAATCATGTGACCAGACTCACATTAACTAGAGTTAACAGACTAAAGAAGTTTCACAATCTTCCTGGGACTCCTGCTGGTGCCCAGGTGTCTGCTATCATCAAATATCTCTTGCCCCTCCCTTGTCCCTTTCCCTTGACATAAAAGAAGCCTAAATTTTGTACTTTCCTAAGATTGATTTGAGACACCATTAGGTCTTTCATCTTCTCTGTTGGTGCCTTTTTGATCAATAATCCTTTCTTTACTCCAAACCCTGAGGTTTTGATTTTTGGCCTTTTGAAGCATAAGATACATGGACATTGATCTGAACACATCTTGATTTTCAAGAAGGAGAGACAGGCTAGAGGTTGAACCAGTAATAATGGTCAATGATTTAATCAATCATGCCTATGTAATGAAACCTAAATAAAAACCCCACAGGAAGGGATTCAGGGAGTTTTTGGGTTGGGAAACCGGAAGGCTTCACGTGATATCCTGCAGGGCTCCAAGCTCCACAACAAAAGCTCCTTTGTTTGGCACCTCACTCTGTGTATCTCTTCATCTGGCTGTTGATGTGTGTCCTTTCGTATTCTTCCTAATAAATTGGTGATGTAGTGAGTAAGCTAGTTTCCTGAGTTCCGTGAGCCATTGTAACAAAGTAATCAAACCCAAGGAAGGAGTCATGGGAACCTCTGATTGACAGCCAGTAGGTCAGATGCATAGGTAACAACCTGGATTTGGGTTTGACATCCAGGAGGGGTCACTGGAACCTCCAATATGTAACCTGTCAATCAGAAGCATAGATAACAACATGGGCTTGTGATTGGCATTTGATTGTGATTGGCATCTGAGTTGGGGCGGGGGTGGGGAGTGGGGGGGGGTGTCTTGTGATACTGAGCCCTTTATCTGTGGAATCCGATGCCATCTTCTGGTATACTAGTACATAATGTCTGAACTGAGTTGAATTGAGTTGGATTCTTCGACAACCTGTTGGTGTCTGATAATTACTTGTTGGTGATGGGAAGTCTACACACACACACACACACACACACACACACACACACACGCGCGCGCACACACATTGGAACTGGGTCCATACTAGTACATAATGTCTGAACTGAGTTGAATTGAGTTGGATTCTTCGACAACCTGTTGGTGTCTGATAATTACTTGTTGGTGATGGGAAGTCTACACACACACACACACACACACACACACACACACGCGCGCGCACACACATTGGAACTGGGTCCAGGAGCCAAAAAACTAGTTTCACACAGATCAAATATCAAATTTAAAAAATACTATACTTTAGTCTCACTGTAAATATACTTAGCATTTTGAAAGGATACAGGAGAAGAAATATAGCACATAGAGCTTCACCACTTTTTTTTTGGAAGCTCTGAAACATCCCAGTCACATCTTCCAAATCCATTACTATGTGGAGTATACTAACTTATTTAAATGACAGTACAACATAGTCATGTTCCAAGAGGCATCCATTTTTTTATGACTGTCTGATGGGTTTTAATAAAAGACTTAATGGAAATCAAGTCCTCTGCGTCTACCATTTCTTTAAGTAAGACCAATATGTCCTCATGGGATTTAATTTATATTTACTGTAGAAAAAGGTTTGGGAAGTTGTAAAAACTTACGTAACTGGACAAAGAGCCTGGAATTTGGCTATTAGCTAATAATGAAAACAGTTTTTAATTATGAATAATCTCTTCAAATTATTCAATGAACTACAATAAATACTACCACTGAATTTCTAGTACTTTCCTCCTCCTAAATTTACAGCTTTATAGTTGCACTGCTACCATCTACCACAGCAATGCTTGATCTCTTTAAGTTATAATATTGATTATATATCAATCTATTTTCATTCTTTTCAATATTCAGTTATTTCTAAAAATTTTAGCCCATCACTTCTAGTCCTCTCAACTTTAACCATGGCATGAGGCCTGGGTGGTGGTCAGACAAGAAAAATCCCTACCTTTAAGTAAATTTACTTTTTTAAAAATCTGTTTAAATAAGTTAAATTGGTGTCCTAATTTACATCATTTTTTTAAATTTACCTTAATCATCAGTGGATTCAAATCACATCTGCAGTTTAATTGGGAGTTCTTGTAATAGCACAGGTCCAGCTTCCCTGTATTAGGTGACTCGCTGCATATAAGCCTCACTTCTTATAACCAAGGACACCTCACCCAGGAATGTAAACTAGAAACTGTACCGGGACACTCAGCGAATATTTTTCTTTAAAAAAAATAAATTTGACATGTAACATTGTGTAAGTTAAAGTATACAGCTTATTACTATGATACAGTTATATATTATAATATGATTGGCATTGTAGCAATATGTATCATATCACATGACTGCAATACAATATTATTGTCTACATTTATTATACTGTTCATAATTTATTTCTGTTTTACTTAATATTACTTTAACTATTAAACATGTATTTCATATCTTCTTTATTTTAATTTTTAACCTTATTTTTTGTTTTTAACTTTTATATTTTCCCACCAATTTTGGGTGTTATTCTTATTGATTTCTAATCACATATTTATTTTGCTTTGAGTATCATTTATTTCCAATTTTATTTAATACATATCTTGCAATTCAGGTATGTTTTGTTATTTTATTACTATTTAGAGAGAGAGGAGAGAGAGAAGAGAGAGAGAGTTGCATATAAGTATACATTTATTTAAAAAAAAAACTAGAGTTCTAGTCAAGATGGCAGTGTAGATAAATGTGGTACTCTCTTCCTTCCACAATCATATTAAAATTACAATTAAACTGCAGAACAACCATCCTTCAGAACCACCTGAAATCTAGTTGAACAGAAGTCGTACAAATAAGAATATAAAGAAGAAGCTACATTGAGACTGGTAGGAGTGGCGGAGACACAGAACTGGCTGGTCCTTCAAACACATGTGGTGAATAAAAACCAAGAGGGATATCTCAACTACAGAGGTTCCCACTGAAGAGCAAGGGGTCCAAGCCCCCGACCAGCTCCCCCAGCTCGGGGTTCCAATGCCAGGAAGAGAAGTCCCCATAACTTCTGGCTATAAAAATCAGCTGGGATTGTGCTTGAATGAGATGGAGGGCTGCTGACATCTCAGGCATTCCTTTCAAAGGGCTGGTGATGAACTTACTTAGATTCACTTACTCTGAGCTCTAGTGATGGGACACCAGGCACATACAGGAAGGAACTGAGCTGGGAGTACAACTCTATTCTGGACAGATGTGCTGACAGAGGCCATTGTTCATTTTCTGGGCCTTCCCCCCAAAACCCAGCAGCAGGTGCTATATCTGAGTCTCCATCAATCTGGCTAACACTGATAGCCCCAATCTGGTGATTCCCTGAGACTCCCTGACCCAACTTGTGTGCCCACTCAAGCCATTTCCAGTGATTTTTCCATGTAAATGCCTTTCTTGTCTCATGTTTTGGACTTTCCTAAAATTTCTCAAACAAGCAGCACCAGGTGCTATATCTGAGTCTCCATCAATCTGGCTAACACTGTTATCACCAATCTGGTGATTCCCTGAGACTCCCTCACCCAACTTGTGTGCCCACTCAAGCCATTTCCAGTGACTTTTCCATGTAAATGTCTTTCTTGTCTCATGTTTTGGACTTTCCTAAAATCTCTCAAACAAGCAGCATCTGGCAACAACATGACACATACCTCTCACTAAGTGGTCCCTGGCCTGACCCAAGAGACAGCTGGCCTTGGTTTGCAGCTTGGCTTCTGGGCACCTCATCAAGTCCAGCACAAATAGCAATTATCTGCAGATTTCTTTGTAGCTTATGCCAGGTAACCCCAGGCAGGGCAAAGGGGGCAGCTGATCCTGGCCTGTACCTCATGGGAGGCCTTGGAGCTAGTATACCCAGTGGACAGCTTCAGACCACATCATAGCACCACCCAACCACCTCAAGGGCATACCTAGGGAACACCAGAGCCTCATGAAGTAAGTCCTGCTCCATGGGTTTGGCCCCTGAACAGCTGATTCTCCATGGTGGCCAAAGCCAGTCCTTGAAGCCAATGGACCTGGTGGTAAATCCCTCCTCTTGATGTGCCAACAGCAATCAAAGCTCAATTACAGCAGGAGTGAGTGTGTAGCACACATGAGGGGTCACACCTGGAGTGCCCAGCTTGGGTGATTGGGGAGACTGTGTCACTGGATTCTACAGAACACATAGTACATAAGGCCACTGTTAGCAAGATCAGGAGATGTAGCAGGTCTACCTAATACATAGAAACAGACACAAGGAGACAGCTAATATGAGACGACAAAGAAACATGTTCCAAATGAAAGACCACAACAAAACTTCAGAAAAAGAATACACTAAGGGAAATGAAGAATACATTATATGGAAACAAGAGTGGAGTAGATGAAGCAGATAATTAATTCAGAGATTTGGAAGATAAGGTAGCAGAACACACCCAATCAGAATGGCAAAAAGAAAGAAAAATAAAGGTATTATAAGAAGCCTATGGGACAATTTCAAGTATACCAACATTCACATCATGAGTGACCAGAAAGAGAAGAGAGAGAGAGAAAAATAATTGAAAGCCTATGTGAAAAAATAATGATGGAAAAGTTCCTTAACCTGGTAAAGGAAATAGACATACGAGTCCAGGAAGTGCAGAGTCTCAAACAAGATGAGCCCAAAGAGGCCACATCAAGACATAACATAATTAAAATGCCAAAGGTTTTAACAATGATAATTTTAAAATCAGGAAGAGAAAAGCAGTTAGTTATCTGTGAAGAAGGTTTCATAAGACAGTCAGCTGATTCCTCTCAAGAAACTTTGCAAAACTCAGCACATAAACTTAAAAAGTGAGATAAGGATACATAATTTATTAAAAATCATCATGTGCCAGAAAACATGATGATAAATCCACTCCTCAAATACATTTGAATTATTACATGAAGGTTCAACAGATACTTTCTTAATTTCTGTGCAATAGACTTACTCTAACCTACAGATTACTTGCACCTTCATTCACTAAACACACCAAATGTTCAAAATATTTCAGACACTGTGCTAGGTGCTAAGTTTAGGTGGTCTCAAAAAATATTAATTCAACTGGTAAGGGGCCTGCTGCTAGAGTAAGCACATTGAAGGGTAAATTTCCCCACCCTACTCCATTTCTGATCACCAGTTCTGATTCTGACACCAAGTAATGATTCTGACACCAATTCTAATGAGAAAGGGGAGAAATATTTTCCACATCACCAAGCAATTATGCAGTGCTACCTGGGTGTCTCACAATAACTCAGTTCTGCTATTATTTACCTGGAAATGGCTCCAGATCCCATAAGTTATGGATGCAGTCCTACAAGCCTGCCGCGCTCCTCACTTCAGACTCTGATTGCAAGTTCAGGTTATGACCTGTTTTTATGACCAGTGGCTGTAGATTGGAGGTCCTAACAAACTCCTCCCTGATTTAATTTGCTCAAGTATTATTTTACTTACTAGATTACCAGTTTGTTACACAGTACAAAGATATACCTGAGAAGCAGACAAATGGAAGACACGCATGGGACAGTATGAGAAAGATGTGGGGAAAGGGGCACAGAGCTTGCATGGCCTCTGTAAGTACACCAATCTCCAGCACCTCCTTATGCGCACCAAGCCTACTGAACCTTGTCCTTTGGGTTTTATGCATGCTTCATTCCATAGTGTCATGATTGATGAAATCATTGCCTTTTAGTGATTGATTCAATCTCCAGCCCCTCTCCCCTCCAGGGAGAGTTGTGGGAATGGAGTAGGGGGCTGGCAGGGGGGAGCTGGGATTGGCAGGGGGGAGTATGGGGTGTGGTGGTTAGGGGTGGGACTGAAAATGCCAATCCTCTAGTTATGTGGTTGGCTCTCCTGGCAACCAGACCACCCTTGGTTACTTAGGGACAGTCCAAAAGTCACCTCATTAACATAACAAGAAACACTCTTTTTGCTCTCACCACTTACGAAATGCCAAGGGTTTCAGGACTGTTGTGTTAGAAAGGGGGAAAAGCTCAGATATACACTTCCTATTATAAATTACAACATCACAAAGGTGAGTAGAATTTTACCAAGATTGATGCAAATGAAAGGGGGGAGGGCGGGCAGGAGGAAGGGTATCAGGTAAAGGATACTGCAAGAGTCAAGCAAGGCACCAAGGAACCAAAATATGCATATTTCTGTTGTTTATTAACTGACCTGAATGATGCTGAGGGCTACAAGGCATTGAGACTTCTCATCTAACATCTTTAGCCTTAGGACAAATTTTCTTAATTTAGGGAATAGTGGTTGTATTGTTTATTTTTATTACATTTGGTAGTAAAGAGAACTACCTATAAACTTCTGTGAAGGCATTCATAAATTTTCTTAATGAATTGAGTCATTTGAACTAAATTAAAGATACCCATTTGTGTTCAATAAAAGGCTGAATTGCCTAAGAGATGTATTTTCTTATTTGCTTTTCTCTAATTCCTCCCAATTTTCACTACTCCAATTCTTTGCAATAGCCAGGCCTTTCTTTATTACATTTCAGATTTTTCCTGATCAACTGAAGGAGAGATTCACAGAATAATCTTGTGCACTAATAATTCTGAAATTAGATTGAAATAAATGAAAAATTAGTAATTTAGAAAAATACATTTGAAGAATTAAAATTACTCATCCCTGAACCATCAGGGAATTAGTCTATAACTACTAGAAAAATTCTTACACTTTACTTATCTTTTGGCCTGTGTATTTTAGAATGAATTTGCATCAGCAAAACCTAAGGGTTTTACAGATGACTGATGCCCCTGAAAATGAGATTTCTTTCCTGTATTTTCTTTAATTAAAATGCTGCAAGTAAGGGAGCATTTTTATGTGCCAATCTTCATGTATTTTTAATGCTGGCATATCAGAGACCTCTGCTGCACAGATTCTGCCCTGTTTATACGAGGATTATTTAATACTTCAGGTTACCTCTTATTGAATAATGTTGCATAAATGATGGCCAAATGAATAAGAGGTCTTTAGTTATTGATACATCTTCTCCTGGTTTGTTTTTTGGTGCCTCCTTTTTTATATATAAAGTGTTAATATATATAAGTTGGTAATAATACACTTATATGCCAAGAAAATTCAAGTTGATGAGCTAGACTTGTAGACATAGAAAAGCTATTTTTGAAATGACTCTTCATCTTGTTTTCATAGGAATCAGAACTTTGATAAGTAACATATCATCTTAGAGTGACAGAAAAAACCCTTTTTCTCCACTAATTATTTGCTCTACTGTTTCAGATCACAGGAATGCTTATAAGCAGTTTAATAAAGGTTAGCTAGCAATTGATATGGGAAAGTTGGACTGGAACACGTGGAGTTCCTCTGGGCAGAATGGTTCCCAGGCTCTTGTCTGGTGGAGCTGAAGCATGAAACCACGGATGAAAGATGGTATAGTAAAAGGTAAAAAATTTATTGAGAAACTGTTGTAATGTCCCCACAAATGACACACAGGATACAAGATTATATCAATGAGTCATTAAATCAATAAAGCCGGCGACTGCGAGGGAGATGCGGCTCCAAATCTCGCAGTGCCCCCTTGGCAGAAACAACAGACTTATATAGGCAAATATCACAAAGGTATTGATTACATCAATGAGGATGTAATGAGGAACCTGGTTTGGAATGAGGAACCTGGTTTGCAAAAAGCAGTTTGTTACAGAAGCTTAGATTGAACAAGTTAGTTATCTACAAAGATTAATTATAGTTTCAGGTCTTGGTATCACTGAGTCAACGGAAACACATTATCTGGAGCCACTGAGGCAATTTAAAGTAATTGAGCTGTCCTGGTCTCCAGGTGCAGAGGAATGTGTTTCAAAAGGCCAGTAAGACCACAATCAATGGGGTATTCAATCGAGTGGTATAACTTATATAAGTTCAGAAAATCAAAATAAGTTTTCTATTATTTTAGCAAGAAAATAATTACAGAAGCCAGAACTTTGGGTTTAAAATATTAAACGGCAAATTTTACCCCAGATGGTTGCTACCATGCTTCAAAACAAGCACAGACTCCCACATGGGGAGGGGGCAAGAATACCACTGAGTCCCTTTTCCTTTAGTTTATACAGGCTGCAGATCTTTGTGCCTTGATATCCCCTCTGATTGGTCACTATTCCCTTTGATTTGATCACTATAGCAACTCCTGAGTTCAAACCTCATGTGAAGTACATGAGGTTCCCTCCTTCTTCTCCCTTATTCTTTTCTTATTCCCTTTGGTGTTCCACTTCCATCTCTGAATGAGGGGATTCCTTCCCTTTATTTTGTAAATGTGTACCTTCTGCAGTGACCAGCTCCCTTATTCTATGGAAATGTATCTTCTGCAGCTCTGTAGCCCTGTGCTTTTTCCACGGACTTCTTAATTCCTAAAATTTCCTAAACCTGCTTATTTTACCCCTAAAAACTCTTATTTTACTCCTAAAAAGTCCTTTCATAATGACCCGGAGGGAACATTTTATCACCCTGTAATGATTACCTGTTTACAAAATCTATAAACATTGTAGACTGTACTCACATTTAGTCTTCTTAGCATATTATTAATATATATATGTAACCTTTTTGGCTAAAATCTATACACATATCCTCTCTCCATCACAATTAAGTTATAACATAAATATAAATTACATATGTGATTATGTAGAGGGATTTAAAAAGACAAATATAATATAATCATAAATAAAAAGTTATTAGATTAACATTTTCCACAGATATCAATTTCAAAAGTGGTAGCTTACCTAAATCTCCTGAAATGTGAAAATAAAACGAATATGTCTATAGCACTATAAGCTGCAGTTTCTCTGTATTTTGTTTTTTATTTCTATGATTATAGAGACATTTCCAGAGACTATCCATGATCATTATTGTTTAAAAAATCAAGTACAATAGCACTGTTCTAAATGCTACAATATATTGTTTCTGGGATTCTATGAATAAACCTATTGTTAGGGACAGAAATAGAATATTGGAAATTAATTATAATTATAGGAAATATTAATCAAGCTCTGTTAACCGAGATCGCTCTTTTCTGACTAGAAAGCACATTCTAACCTTGCTGAGAGTTGTGCACCCTAGAACATGGGGGCTAACATCAGGATGCAGTCCCTCCTTCTTCTGGGAACTGCCTATCATTATGAAAAGATTTACAACCTCATGGGTGAAACAATCTAGTCCAGGAGGACTAGCCCCTATTACCTGTAATCTGTTCCCCGGGGTGCCTGGAGGCACTCACTCTCCTGCAATCCCCAGTCCCCTACCCAACCCGCATGACTTGTAACGATTATCCCATGCCTACTTTCCCATGCCTGCAATTCCTACTTCCCAACATAATCTTGGTTCTTCTTTCCAATAGAAGCTGTTGGCTTATGGTGGGGTGCAGAGCAGATTTTTGTGGGATGACTTGCTGCTCTCCCTACTGCCCTATTAGTTCATGGGCTGATGCTCAATCATTGAGCCACACTGGCCATGCCATTTTTTTTTTCATGCTTTATTTAATATCATGTGTGTAAAATCCCTTATTTTTAAACTCTTTGATTATTATTCAGTGACCCAGGTTTCAGATTTTTAACCTCACTTAATATTTTATGTTTTCTTATTTAATTTATTTTTAGTTTCTTTTACTTTTCAAACTGAATGTCATTATTTTGTTAATAGAAGTCCTTTGGAAGTTATTGATAATGATACTTAATAAGTAAAGCATGTAAGCTTAGATTAACTTGTGAATGAAACTTTGATAATATTCTATAATATTGACAGTGTTATTTTGAATACTGCTAATTTGTCTTTATTCTATAATTATAATCTTGATGTTTATTTTAGCAATAACATTATTTGGGAAATATTTTAAAATTGCTACATAGTTGAAATAATTTATTCATTTATTGAGAACTTTTGATTGCCTTGTAATAATAAACTATTATTTACATTGTCTATTTTTAAATGCATTGATCTATATTTCTAGATTTGTTAAATTTTCCTCTATATTTTTATTTAATGTTTTCTTTTCTAAATTTATGGCATTGAATGTAAAATGATGGTATTAAAATACTGCTTAAAATTTCTACTACTTTTTTTTCTTTATTGATTAAGGTATTACATATGCGTCCTTATCCCCCCTCGCCCCCCCCCCTTGTGCCCTCACCCCTCCCCTGCCTTCCCTCTGAGGTTTGACAGTCTGATGGATGCTTCTCTGTCTCTGGATCTGTTTTTGTTTATCAATTTATGTTGTTCACTATATTCCACAAATGAGTGAAATCATGTGCTATTTATCTTTCTCTGACTGACTTATTTAAATTAGCATAGTATTCTCCAGTTCCATCCATGCTGTTGCAAATGGTACGAGTTCCTTCCTTTTTACAGCAGCGTAGTATTCCAATGTGTAGATGTACCAGGGTTTTTATTCCACTCATCTACTGATGGGCACTTAGGCTGTTTCCAAATCTTAGTTATTGTAAATTGTGCTTCTATGGTGTTTCTAGTTTCTTGGGATATAAAAAAAATATTATATTACTTTAAAACAAAGCTTTCTTATTTTAGTAGAGTAACACTGATGGTCAATATTATTAATATATTTGTCTAAATCATTAAGCTTTTATAGCTTTGAGAAATACAATTTAAAAACTTAAAACATGTTATTAAAATGTATCATTTTGAAAATATAATTTTGATAAAAAATAATTCTAAACCATTTCTATCAAGCAATCTTCTTTCCTCTTTCATAATATTGAAGGCCTGGAACAAACAGGAAAACTGATATACACATAGCTTCATATTTGCTCTACATATTATCTTACTAGAGGCCCAATGCATGAAATTTGTGCAAGAATAGGCCTTCCCAGCCACAACGGCTACCTCGATCCCTTGCAGCCACAGTAGCTGCCTCAATCCCTCCCTCACAGCCATGGCGGCTGCCTTGATTCCAATGGCTGTAGCCCTGGCTTCATCTGGAAGTTTGTCCGGAAGGACATACGGACAGCTGTTCGGTTGATTTGCATATTACGCTTTTATTACTATAGATTGCCAAAATTAACTCTTTCTAGGGTATATTTTTTATTAAAAATATATAATTTTAGGGAAAAGTTAACCTTTAATACATTTTTTAAATAAGTGAAAATGAACATAATATTATTATAGAATTCTACTTAAAATACCTGTCACACATTTTCTTAAATGGTATAAGTCTCTTAAATTTATGTGGTGACTTTAGTTTTCTACCTTTTCTTACTCCAACAGGTTATTTTAATACCTATAATATTCTTACAGCATTCTTACATTTAGTGTTTATTGTCCTATGAAGCCATCCCAAATTCAAAGAATTATAAAAAGACAATGGAAAAAGGCTTGACTCCATGCTAGGAAGATTTAATAAATCATGGAATTTTTAGTATGTGGATGATGACTTGTGAAGCTAAGGACAAAAAAGGGCCACAAGCTAATCTGACTACCTCATGCAAGGCCTGCAGGGCAGCCTTGCAAACTCAGAGACCTAACAATTTTGGATGGTCTGAAATTAAAACTCTTTAAATTAAAAATCAGTCTATGGTGGGAAGTCATGTCCAACACAGGTAACTTTCCTAAGAATGATCAACTTTGATCTTAACTGAGCCTATTGTCTTTTTGCATCTACTATAATATGGTATGTCAGGGTAACCTACAATCTCCCTTTTCCAAAGCCCTCAGGGAACAACCAAGGTACAGGGCTGAGACTACTTTGTGTGACAGGGGGCGGTGCCCCAACCCCCCAACCTGTGTCTTATCATTTTACTTTTTATCCAATCCCAGAGGTTCTCTCTCTCCACATTTGCTTTCTCCCACCTCCCTAATCTATCACCAATGGATTTCATGTAAGGCACTCATGTATCCTCCTTTGATTATAATTTATAAAAAAGGGTGAAAACTGCCATTCTCCAGAACATCATCTCAATTCCTTGAGATTCTGCTTCCTGGCAATTTTCCACAGTTTGGCTCAAATAAACTCACAAAAATTCTTTTCAGGTTTGAATGTTTGTTACATTACCAAACCTCACCTTGTAATTTAGATAATATATTTTAGTTTTAATTCCACTATATTCTGCTTTAATATTTTTACTCATGACCACTTCAAAGACACTAAATTCTACTTGCTTTCTTTTTTAAGGTCAATCAATTAGTATGTTTTTTATTTATTTCCCCACAATTTCTGTGTCTTCTTCATATAGAAAAAAAAGGTATAATATTTTAGAGTTAATAATTTCTTACTGCATATATATTATTTTTTAAATGTTATATCATTCAATAGAGCATATTTTAAATGCACAAAAACATAATGCTATAATTATTTATTTTGAGTACTTGACAAAAATCATATAAAACAATATTCCTGTGTACTTATTTTTAAAATGTATGTACCAGGGTTACCGGTTAATAATGCGGATTTTTTCAATAGATGGAGTTACACATATGTTGATATATATGCGATTTGATATGTATGCTATTTTGTTGTATTGACAACAAGCTTCAAAACTTCATATGTCAAATTTGCTGAAGGTGTTAATATCATAGATATTTTTACGCTTAAAAATGTCGAATTTTGTGCCAAAAAAAGAGCATTTTTGGGAATTTTTAATTCATTACTTTATTTTGAAGAAAAAGTTATCATATACTTCGGGAAGCTTATGGTGAGCATGCTCCATCTCATGATACTTGTGAACGCTGGTTTAAATGCTTTAAAAGTGATGATTTCGATGTGAAAGACAAATAACGTCCAGGTCAACCAAAAAAGCTTGAAGACCAACTATTACAAGCATTATTGGATGAAGGTGTGTATTAAACTCAAAAACAACATGTAGAAAGATAAAACGTTGCTCAGTAAACAATTTTCGATCTTTTACAAGCAATGGGAAAGATTTTAAAGGAAGAAAAATGGGTGCCGCATCAACTGAACGAAAGACAAATGGAAAACTGAAAAGTCATCAGTAAAATATTGCTTCAGCCCTAACTGGTTTGGCTCAGTGGATAGAGCGTTGGCTGCGGACTGAAAGATCCCAGGTTCAATCCCGGTCAAGGGCATGTACCTTGGTTGTGGGCACATCCCCAGTAGGGGGTGTGCAGGAAGCAGCTGATTGATGTTTCTAACTCTCTATCCCTCTCCCTTCCTCTCTGTTAAAAATCAATAAAATATATTTAAAAAATAACATTTAAAAAAATGTTGCTTCAACGGCACGAAAGAAAGTCTTTTTTTGCATCGAATTTTGACTGGCGATGAAAAA
>NW_005368305.1:2100186-2109876 GCF_000412655.1 Myotis brandtii | reverse complement strand
CCAGACCTTGCTCCTTCAGATGACCACTTGTTCTGATTGATGGCAGACACACTTTCTGAGCAGCTCTTCAAAACGTACAAAGAAGTGGAAAATTGGGTCTCTGAATGGTTTGCCTCAAAACAAGAAAAGTTCTATTGTGACGGTATCCACAAATGACCTAAAAGATGGGGCAAATGTGTAGCTAATGATGGACATTACTTTGAATAAAGCACTTTTGATGTTTCTCTTGAAATTATCGTGTTTTCTTTGACTACAAGATCTGCATTATTAACTGGTACACCTAGTATCTTTGCTTCTAAATGTTTTGTATATCTTCTCTTAAATTTCAAGATAAGATTAAAGAATTCATCAGATCCATGATATTCCCTCAAAGAACACAATTTATGAATTACTTTAGCCTTGAGCAGTTTATTCAATATTTTGGTTAAAGCCAATATACCATATGACCAATCAGTTTTGGCTTTCAGCTTTCTTGATAGGGGATATAATTTTTCAACCACAACTTAAAAAGGAAAATAACTCCCTTGAAAATTCTTCTCAGAATTGCTACAATCCTCCTAAACTTTGTTGCTTACTATATCATGTAGTCACATATGTCTGGGGTTCCTAGTTCCAGCTTTGCCAGTCACCTCCATAGTAAAACAAGAATAATCATGCCACCTTAAAACATTTGCTTTGTTTTGCAGTGCCAAGGTAATTGAGTTACCATAGGTTTTCTGTTCCTTTTCACTATTTGTATAGTTGAACCTGCAACTTAATTACATCAATTCACGTCATTGAAGAATAAGTAAAAAGTAAAATCATGACTACATCCCTTGTTCAGTATTGCTGCATATGTAACCAGTTACCACAAATTTTGTGGCTTAAAGTAACCCACATAATTGTCATCTCACCATTTCTGAGTCAGGAGTGTTTGCATACTATGCATGGATCCTCTGATCAGTGTTGTACGTAGTTCCAATGAAGATATTGGCCAGGTGGAGTTTCATCTATAGACTAGCCTGGGGAAGAGTAAACTCTAAGTTCATTGGGAAAAGTAATTCCTTTGTTTGAATGACTGAGGGTTCTTGGCTAAAGGTCACCTGTCAGGTTCTAGGCCGCTTAGAATTCTGTGACCCCACTCAGCTTCTTGCCGCCAGGACTTCCTCAGCATAGCTACTTCTTCATTAAACCAACAAGGATAATCTTTTACTGTAGTCTACTAAGACAAAGTCTTACATGTCATAGCATAATCAAAGGAATGACATCCCTATAGTCCCTTAGAAGTGTCAAATTCTGTTGGCCTGAAGCAATGTTTAAGGTATCAAGAAGTAAAATTTAATAATGGTGTTTAACACAATTATTGTTTATTTTAAATATAACTTTGGTTATTTCCTGTTATATTTTTACTATTTTCTAAATTATAACAATATATTAATATATGCACACACACACACCTCTGCAAACTCCCCCCCCACAAAAACAAAACAAAACAAAAAAACCAAACTTATACTAGTAGAAAGGTTCAGTCAGTTTGAGGGAAATTTCCCTTTAAATATTTCTTTTAAAACTCTCAATGGTAAAATTTTCATATGCTTCAGCTACCAGCACAGTTACTGAAGAAGTTGTGTAAAACATTCATCCTTAATGGGCTATCGATGGAACATTGATCTTAAAGTCTTGGAGGAAAACAGATAATGGGGTTCACTTATTTAATTTATTCTAAAGTTGACATCAGAATACAACATTTACAGTTCTTAATAAATGTTGTGATTTCAAGTTTTAAAAGAAACATTTCTGTTTTAAATTTTAACCCACTGAACAACATATTCTTATTTTTTTCCTCTAATCTTAGATTCTGCTGCCTCTAATCCAAAAATACATTATATATATTAGTGGTCTGTTGTACGAAGATTTGCACAATAGGCCTTCCTTCCCCTGGCTGCCGGCACCGGTTTTCCTCTGGCACCTGGGACCCAGGCTTTCAGTCCAGCCCCAGCAGCGAGGCTTGGCTTCTCTGTTCCGGCTGCTCTTAGCCCCTCCTTTTTTTTTCCACCTCCTTGAGCAGAGCCCAAGCCCCTCTTTGAGCGGATCCCAGGGCTGGTGGGAAGCTTGGCTCCCTCCGTCACTGGGAGCAACCCCAGCCTCCTGCTTGCTCCAGCTCTGTGGCCGCTGCCATCTTCAGTAGTCTTCAGTCTTCGCTCCACGCCTGCGTATGCAAATTAACCCCCTTCTTTGTTGGGTTAATTTGCATAGTCACTCTGATTGGCTGGTGGGTGTAGCAGAGTGGTGGAGTGATGGAGAGATGGTTAATTTGCATGTTTCTCTTTTATTAGTGTAGATAACTTAGGTTATTAATACAGAGAAGAATTTGCAATGGATTATCAGATTTTCTTTAAAAAGTAAATGACTTCTAAATTTAAAATAACCAAAATTCAATGAATTTGTAACATAAATATTTGAGAATTAATAAGATATATTTGATGAAACTCTAATTAGAAACAATAATAATATTTACAATTTTTGTTTATAAAGCAAAATGCATGTAATAAAGTTGGTAAGAAATTTCATGTACTAGCATAATCAAATAGTTTTGATAAATCAAATGTGTCTCTGATATTACTAAGCCATTTCAAAAGAAAACACCACTTGTGAACTAATATAAGTAGTAATAATTACAGCAGCTAGAAATGAAGTTCATCTTTCTTGTTTGTCCATTAGAAATATTGCCCCCAAAGAAATAATTATGATTTTTAGTCATTTATCATTTAAAAGACATGTAACAAAGTAAATTTAGAAATATAAAAAGATTTTGTATATTTCTATATCAAAATAATTTAAAATTATATAACTGTCCATATATGTGAAGACTATCATTGACTAACTTCTTTAGAATCCACTAGGTCCTTAAATAACTCATATGTAGTGGGAAACACAGAACATACAACATTGAAAGGAATTTTAGGGATAAAATAGGCAGATTTAGGGAGTCTTAGGAATAAAGAGGGTCCATGGGGAAGGAATGCATAGGTGAAGGCTTGGAGCCGCCAGAAAGTACACATTCACAGAGGATAGAAAGGTGCCACAGATTAACGGGAGAGGAAGACATACATTCACAGAGGATAAAGAAATGGCAACAGATGCTGGAAGAAGGGAAACATATGTTCAGAGGAGAGAGAGGAATGTTATAAGGGTGAGAGAAAGAGAGGGGCACCATGTGGGTTTTGGACTTTGAAGCTGATATTCTGAAAAAGAGTGATTAATTAGAAAAGCACAAGATCATAAAATGGGGAAGGGGTCCAATTAGAAGGAGGCATGAAAGAACAAAGAACTACAGCCTTTACTAACCCTATCAAAAAGGAGCTTAGAGGGGGCTCCAGGAGGGTAACCCACTACATGGGAGTCTGTATTTGCTTCCAATAAATTTCCACCCTTTTACTAACAAGTTCTTTAAGTCTGAGACTTTTATTCTTCTAACTTTGTGAACCCACAAGGGGAAGATCCACTCCCTGTACCACACGTTTCAATATGACCCTTGGGTAGCAGTGGAATAAATGAAACATTTAAAGGAACATTTGGGTTGTAGCAAATATTTAAGACTGGTTAGAAACCAAGCCATCATTATGATTTTGTAAAATAATAGACATTTTTTAAGCCTTAAAGTAGAATGTATTTTATAGAAAAATAATTGGACCTGAAGGACATATATATATTGCCCTGTAATAAAAAATGACCAGAAAGGCCTTAAAATTCCTCCAAGCTTGACCAAATTTTGGACTGGCTGCTTCCTGATACAAAGTCCCTGATCTCCTTTTTCCTAGATCCTTTACAGCAGAAAACTTGCAAGTTTTTTCTCTGTCATTATGAGATTAAACTTTTTAAAAATCTTCTTGCTAGTTTTGCAACCTAGGACTATCTTTCTCAAGGACCCTGAGGCCATCCTTTAGTTATGTGACCATCAAGAGAGATAGTAGTGCCCTATGGCTTTCCATGGGAGGGTGGGAATTTAACTTCAGTGGGAACCATGCTCTTAGTTGTAAAACTACTTCCTTCTTCAGTGAGGTAGTTTCCAAGCTATCATGCTGATAAGATAAAAATTATTCTTAAGTTAGGTAAAGACAATTAACAAATACAGATAGCCTATGAGCCCTCCACCCCAGCTCTTAAATTTCTCTGCCATTAATTTCAGTGGAGCTGAGTTTCTACTCTTGGTCTATGTTCTACAGGTGTGATCAATTTCTGCTACTTGTGAGGTGTGATGTCATTTTCAACAGTAGGATTAACTAATAGAGCAGCGGTTCTCAACCTGTGGGTTGTGACCCCTTTGGAGGTCGAACAACCCTTTCACAGGGTCGCCTAAGACCATCCTGCATATCAGATATTTACATTACGATTCATAACAGTAGCAACATTACAGTTATGAAGTAGCAATGAAAACAATTTTATGGTTGGATCACAACATGAGGAACTGTATTTAAAGGTTTAGAACCACTGTTAGAGTGACAAACACTGTATTTAAAGGGCCAGAAGGTTGAGAACCACTGTTAGAGCGACAAACGTTTTCCTTTATACATCAAGTAGAGGCCCAGTGCTGGAATTTGTGCACTAGTGGGGTCCCTCGGCCTCGCCTGCGGTATTGGGCCAAAACTGGCTCTCCGACATCCCCTGAGGGGTCCCTGATTTCGAGAGGGTTCAGGCCAGGCCGAGGGACCCCACAGGTGTATGATTGGAGCTGGGGAGGGATGTGGGAGGTTGGCCAGTCAGGGAGGGATCACGGGAGGGCTCCAGGGAATGTCCAGCCCATCTCGCTCAGTCCCGGCCTGACCGCAGCAGCAAGCTCACCTACCAGTCAGAGCATCTGCCCCCTGATGATCAGTGCATGTTATAGTGAGCAGTTGAGTGTCCTTAGCATATAATTAGCATATTATGCTTTGATTGGTTGAACAGATGGCCAGACGAACAGACACTTAGCATATTAGGCTTTTACTATATGCTAGAGGCCCGTTGCAGGAAGATTCCTGCAAGTATAGGGCTTCCTGCGGCTGGAGCAAAGCAGAGAAGGGAGCGAGACCCGCTGAGGTGGGCTTCGCTCCCACCCCGCCGCCCGGCTGGTTTCCCTCCTGCCTCCTGCCTCCGCCGCCTTGGCTCCGTTCCTGTCTCCACCACCTCTACTTTGCTCCCTTCTGCAGCGCTTTGTTTCCACGTTGTCTTCAGTCTTCGCTCCCAGCCGGTATATGCAAATTAACCGCCATCTTGGTTGGGTTAATTTGCATATAGTCACTCTGATTGGCTGGTGGGCATAACGAAGGTATGGTCAATTAGCATCTTTGTCTTTTATTAGTGTAGGTGATTTTAAATGAAAGATGTCCATAGCTTGAACTTTTGGGTATAAGTTATATCCTAGCAAATCAGAAATTAAAGGTGTGAATAAAATGATAAAGCAGTGCCAATTTTTTTGGCTAAACCTTCTGTTAAAAGGAATAATAGAAAAGAGATGTGCAAAGGAAGATGAAAGATAGTTTTAGATAAGGACAATAACTATGATCACTAATGTTTTTCTAATTATGCATTTGCCTATTTAGCAAATAACTGTATACCTAAAACTAAATTTAAAATTCTTGCAGGCATTAATTTACTTTTCATTTAATATAGAGCCATACACAATAAGATACAATTAAGTCATAATTTAGAGCAGAAAAAAATGAATAATACAGGACACAACATTTTACAAATTCCAACCATATGAGGTTAGAATTTGGAAAAATATTTGTGAAAATGTAAAAATTACCTGGGTCTTGAACTATGAGAAGAAACTAGAAAAATAGAAGAAAAAAAAGGATAGTGTATTCAAGAAAGATACAAATTTCCTGTAACAATATTTTTTTTTCTAATATAGCTCCTTTGGAAAGGGAAAGAAAAGAAAAAAAATAAACAAATGGGACTACATCAAGCTAAAAAGTTTTTGCGCAGCAAAGGTAACCTTCAACAAAATGAAAAGGCAAACCATTAAAAGAGAGAACATATTCAGCAACGATATATCTGAAAAGGAATTAATATCCAAAATGTATAAAGAACTTATAAAAATCAACACCAAAAAGACCCAAGCAATCCAATTAAAACATAGGAAAAATACCTGAATAGACACTTCACCAAAGAGCACATACAGATGGCCAATAGGCATATGAAAGGGAAACGGAAAAATTGAACTGGAACGCATGATGTTCCTCTGGGCAGGATGATTCCTAGGTCCTTGTCCAGTGGAGTTGAAGAACGAAACCATGGACAAAAGGTGGTATCGCAAACAATGGAAATTTATTGAGAAACAAGCACAGAGTTCCACGTGGGGAGGGGGAAAAAGTCCCACTAAGTCCTACAGTTTATAAAGGCTGCAGTTCTTTGTGCCTTGACATCCCCTCTGATTTATCCCCTGTGATTTGGTCATTATAGCAACTTCAGAGCTCAAACCTCACGTGAGGTACATGAGGTTCCCATCTTATTCTCCCGTATTGTTTTCCTATTCCCTTTGAGCTTTCCTCTTCCTCTGAACGAGGGGCTTCCTTCCCTTTATTTTGTAAGTGTATACCTTCTGCAGCTCCCAGTTTCCTTATTCTATGGAAATGTGTACCTTGTGCGGCTCCCAGTTCCCTTATTCTATGGAAATGTGTACCTTCTGCTGTTCCCAGCTCCCTTCTATGGAAATAATGTGTACCTTCTGCAGCTCCCAGTTCCCTTATTCTATGGAAATGTGTACCTTCTGCTGTTCCCAGCTCCCTTATTCTATGGAAATGTGCCTTCTGTAGCTCTGTAGCCTTGAGCTTTTTCCATGGACCCCTTAATTCCTAAAATTTCCTAAAACCTGCCTATTTTACCCCTAAAAACTTCTTTCAAAAGGATGCTCAATGTCACTAGTCATCAGAGAAATGCAAATTAAAACTACAATGAGATATAACCTCACATCTGTGAGAATGGCTATCATCAATAAATAAACAATATGTTTTGGTGAGGATGTGGAGAAAAGTGAACCTTCATTCATTCTTGGTAGGAATGTAGATTGGTGCAGCCACTATAGAAAGCAGTATGGAGTTACCTCAAAAAATTAAATATGAAACTACCTTATGATCCAGTGATTCCATTTCTGGGAATTTATCTGAAGACATGTGAAACACTAATTTGAAAGAATATATATACCCATCTGTTCATTTCAGTGTTATTTACAATAGCCATGATCTGGAATCAACCCAAATGTCCTTCAGTAGATGAGTGGATAAAAAAGCTGTGGTACATTTACAAGATGGAATACTACTCTGCCATGAAAATTTACCCTTTTCGACAGCACGGATGGACCTGGAGAATATTATGCTAAATGAAATAAGCCAGTCATAAGTATCATATGATTTCACTCATGTATGGAATTTAATGAGCAAACTGAACTACCAAGGAAAATAAAGACAGATTCATAGGCGAGCAGGCAGAGCTCTGGGGTTGGGTAGGGGTAGTGAAGGACATGGAGGGATTGAAAAAAAAAGGGAGAGAATTATGGACATGGAAAACAGTGTGATGATTGTGTTGTGGAGGGGGATTGTGAGGTGGAAGATGGTTTAGAGGGGGTAAAGGTGATGGAAAAATTAAATTTAAAAAATAATATAAATTAATAAAAGTTTTCCAATCAAGGCTGACCATAGTACATTTTCTGGACTACCTAGAAGGAGGAAAGGGGATGAGGACAGATTTCGTAGGCTTTAAAAAAGTGGTTTACTTATAGCAGAATATAAAACCAGTAGACTTGAAGTACCTATGGAAGCTGATTAATTGTAGTGAGTCCTGGACTCCACAATTTGGTAGTGTAACAAGTGGTGGAGAGTGCTCAACTATGAGATCCTCAAGTGTCATGCTAGGGCAGATTTAAGTGTAGCCTACATTTGGATATAATGAGAGAAAATCAATTTCAGTAAAATATAAATCAAATTATCTTTAATTTCTTACATGCAAATTTGTACAGTAATCAAAAATATTTAACCTCAGCATCTTCTTGTTAAATAAAGACCCTACCAAGGAAAGGTAATTTTTATATCTAGAGAGATTCACACTGTTTTGAAAGCAATTATGGAGACTATTTATTATGAGATAATTTTTAGATGATTCCATTTAAAATATAGCCAGAAGCTAACAATTTAAATGGACTTATTCAGATAATGATCACTATGGTTAATAATCTCTATGTAGATCAGTGAATGACAAAGATTTGAAATAATTAATGCCAGTAATTCAGAGTAAAACTCTGGCATTAATTCTTAGTCAACATTCACATTTTCAATGCTTACTCAAACTGCCGCAACACCTCTAGAATCTAGAATTCATGGATATAATTCCTATGTAAATTCATTCCCCATTTCACCACATTTCTTATTTTTCCTCATTGTTTGATTTATTGTTTTTCTTCATAACACCTTGCCTGTCATTTCTTGAGATTATAGGTATAGGCATTATAGATGTCTATGTTCAATCTTTATTTTGAGCCAGTTTTCATTGATTTTTGTAAGATAAAAGGCAACTGTAAGAAGACACAGAACATTAAGCAAATAAAATAATTGTGAAAGGAATGTCTGTTTTACTTGTTTAACAAGCTACCTATTCATTTTGTTTTTGACAGTTATTTCTGAAGAGTATCTTTAATAAATATTTTATGTGTACAAAACAACAGAGAGTAGAAGACATTACTGGAAATGTTTTAGTACGTTAGAATTCTTTTAGTATAATAGAATACCACAGATTTTAAAATATGAACTAATTTTGAGAACACAAAAATTGTTTTTTTCTAAAGTTTGCTTTAGTCTCTTGTGGAAAATCACTTTTGAAAGTAAAGTTTTCTCTGACACCTTTCCCATTAATCTCATGCTGCAAAATGTTTGTAAAGAGCATATTTAAATGATGAGATTTTATCCCAGGATTTGGCAACAGAAAGGGAAGAGGATTCACTTTCTTCATCTTTGATATACATTTGGGTGCTGTCAGAATTTGCATCTTAATCAGGCATCACCCATAGGAAATCTTTTAGGAATTTATCTTTGAATCCCTTGTAATGGAGGGGAAATTTTATTTTTATTTCTTTTGCTTTTTCTGGAACTGGCGATGTGATGAGAATGCTTTTTAAGAAGTGCTCTGTAATATTCACCACAGTAAAATGGGTACATAAAAACAAACAATAACCAAAACAAAAATGAAAATAATTTTCTCATTAGGTCTTCTTTCATCTCCCTTGTAATAATACACACTGTGTTTTTTTCCTACTTCCTTGGAGCTATTCATTTTGTTTGTGTAGTAGGACTGCTTTTACCCCCTAACAATTGCTTAAGAATAGGCAATTGCAGTGCATGGTTTATGAGAGAAAGTGACAATGTGACTCTCCTTAACCCTTTCTATTTGGCTTTATAAATCTATTCAATATTTGATTAATGGTAATTTCACCATGTTTCTAGAAATAGTTGATTGGTACTGGATTTCTCTAATGTGGTCACTTAGCGTTACTTTATGTGACTTCAAGGGAGAGATGGCAATGCACAAAGGAGGAGTAAAGTTTAGTTATCTATATATCTACACTAATAAAAGAGAAACATGGTAATTAGCGTACGACCGCTACCCTTCCCATTGGCTAATCAGTGAGTATATGCAAATTAACTGTCAGCCAAGATGGCGGCCGGCAGCCAGGCAGCT
>NW_005368305.1:2096779-2098971 GCF_000412655.1 Myotis brandtii | reverse complement strand
ACCCTGCTCTGTGTGTGACAGGGTACGGAGCCCCAACCCCCCTGATGGGCCCTGCTCTGTGAGTGACAGGGGGCGGTGCCCCAATCCCCCAATCGGCCCTACCCTGAGCGTGAGTGAGGGTGGCATCGCAACCTCCCGATCCGCCCTGCTCTGTGCATGACGGGGCGGCGCCCCAACTCCCCAATCGGCCCTGCTCTGAGCCTGACCAGGGGCTGCACTTAGGGATTGGGCCTGCCCTCTGCCACCTGGAAGCAGGCCTAAGCCAGCAGGTCGTTATCTCCTGAGGGGTCCCAGACTGCGAGAGGGCACAGGCCGGGCTGGGGGACCCCCCTCCCCCCTCGCCGAGTGCACAAATTTTTGTGCACCTGGCCTCTAGTATATATATATAAGCCTAAGCTACCAAACGACCAAAACAACTAGAATGACTAGAACTACCAGTCACTATGACACACACTGACCACCAGAGGTCAGGCGCTCAATGCAGGATCTGCCCCCTGGTGGTCAGTGCGCTCCCACAGCAGGAGTGCCTCTCAGCTGAGACCTGTCCTGGTGGCCCACCAGCCCGGCGGCAGCCACTCACTCAGTAGTCCTGTAGGTCCAATCTCTGGAGAATGGGCCAGGCACTGATGGACCAGTGCTGACAGCACGATCCCGACAGAGCTGCCAGCCTCCTGGAAGTCAGCCTCGGGCACTGTGGCTGCTTCCCCTCCTAGATGCTTAACAAGGAAGAAACAATATACAAGTGGCTGCCAGGTGGCTCCTGACAACTGGTGCAAACCACGAAAGTCAGCAGGACAGATCCAGATCCTGGGCCAGCAAGGGCATCCCACCACCTGCCCAAAAGGCTGATCAAGTCCTGGCTCCCCAACATCCCTGTCAGGACCCCACCTGTGCATGAATTCATGCACCGGGTCTCTAGTCTAGTTAATAAAACACTTTGCCTGCAGAGATGCCCCTTTGCAGTTGCCTTACCATAAGCTTGGCCCTGTTTCTGCAGGCCAGGCCTGAAGAGTTCTAGATAGCCCTTAAGTCAATGGAAATGTCAGTCTGACCCTGAAATCCAGTTGGAAAGCTATTTTTTCCCATGGATATAATTATTTCTCTATTTTCTCTAATTAAATTGATAATTGGCCTCCATTAACCATATGTTTTGTTTATTTTCAATTTAGTGATTAACCTGGGGAGGAAAGAGTGGGTCTCTACAAAACCTTAAATGTACAAATGATCACTATGGGGAAGAAACAGAACATATTTCTAGTACCTTTTCTGTGGTCAAACATTGAAATAGATATTGTAGGTAAATTAGAATACTGAGTACAAAAATGACATTGGGGGATAATTACTGTGTATATTATAATGAGGAGGATTTATCTTATGTAATTTACAAATAGTTACATAAGAAAAAAAGGGATCAAATGGGAAGCCATCTCTTCTGACACATGCAAAAAACCCATGCTGTTTTATTGCATCTTCTCCAGAATTTACATATTTAGGGTGTCCCAAAATATGTATACACATACTGAATAATTATAAAGCTAATGTTTGGAGAGAAACCAAGATGTCAGCATAGGTAAACACTGGAAATTGCTGCCTTGCATGACCACTTCAAAAATACAACTAAAAGACAAAACGGGCATCATCCAGAACCACAGGAAGGCTGGCTGAGTGGAAATTCCAGAACTAGAAGGAAAGAGAAAAGCACACTGAGACTCAGAGGAGGTGCGGAAGTAAAGTGCAGAGGTACGGAGGCACACGTGGAAAGGGCTGGCAACTGAGGACACGGTTGTCTTTTTCAATCAGGAGGGAGTCTCAAGCTCCTGACTGCTCTGAACTCCAGTTCCAAGCGAGTCTCTGGGGACCCAGACTCGTAAGGGGAGAAACTGGACTGTCTGGCATTGGTCGGAACTCGAGGGTAGCTTTCTCTCAGAGGTGCTTGCAGCGATTCCCACAGGACACTGAGACGTGGGGTCTCTTAGGGTAGGACTGAGTATCAGCCATAGCTGTTTGCTCCACCCTGTTGATTCCATGAGACCCCGCCCCACCCAAGCTGTGCACAGAGGCTTTTGCATATGAAAGGCCTGGCCCTTTGCAATCTGAAAATTACCTAAAAAACCGCAGCTGGGTCAGAGACCCAGAACATCCAAAAGAAGGCCCAAGGCCCCACAGCAGCTTGCATTGCTTCACAGCTGGGC
>NW_005368305.1:2092130-2094786 GCF_000412655.1 Myotis brandtii | reverse complement strand
ATATATTTGATATATATAATTGATTTCAGTCAAAAAGGGAGAGGAAAACAATGATATGAGAGAATCATTGATGGGCTGCCTCCTGCATGTCCCCCACTTGGGATCGAGCCTGTAATCTGGGCATGTGCCCTGACCAGGAATCAAACAGTGACCTTCTGGTTCATAAGTCAATGCTCAACCACTGAGCCACAGAGCCAGGCTTATGGATTTTTAGAGAGAGAAGAAGGGAGAGAGAGACAGAAGCATTGATATGATGTAAGAGTAAAACATCAGTCAGCTGCCTTCTGCATGCCTTCTACAGGGGATGGAGTCCACAACCTGGGCATGTGCACTGACTGACTGGGAATCGATCCACCAACTTTTTAGTGGACTGGATGATGCTCAACCAACTGAGCCACACATACCAGGGCTGAAATTTAGATTATAACAAATTGTACAAGATACTGATTCATTTTTAAAGCAATAAATATAATTTCTCTACTTCCAATAATAGAAGAAAATACTGCAATTAACACATGTAGTTGAAAGATATGTTACATATCTTTCTTACATCTCTCATTGACCTTAAACCCACTGTTACTTTTCCTTGCTTTTAAGTATCTATTTGTGGGGTTTTTGTTTGTTTTTTTGTAGGTAGCTACATGCATAGATAAAGTTTTGTTTTTTTCTTTTTGTTTTTCTCCAGAAGAGCTCAACAATGTTTATTTCCAAATTCATTTATGTTTAAGGACACAGAAATGTAATTTATTTAAAGTATTCTCTATTCATTTTATTACTAGGGAACTGAATTTGTATTTCACAAGAACACCATACACATTGTAAACTCTTTAGTTTGTTCATAATATCTGCCCATTGTCTACTGAAGATGTGACTTTATGCCTTTAATATCTGATAGTTTTGCACTATTCAACTTAAACAGGTTCTTTTTAAAATTTATTTTATTTTTCAATTATAGTTGACATTCAATACTAGATTACTAATAGTTTCAGGTATACAGCACAGTGATGAGATATTTATACAACTTAGTAGGTGATCACCCAAATAAGTCTAATATGCACTTGGCGCCATGCATAGTTATTACAGTATTATTCACTACATTCCCTATGATGTACTTTACATCTCCATAATTATTTTGTAACTGCCAACTTATACTTTTTAATCCCTTCACCTTTTTCACCCAGGCCCACAAGCTCCCTCTCATGTAAACAAATACTTTTAAACAAAATAAAGCTTTGACTATCATTTAGGGTGAATAAGGGTAACATATAAAACTAGCAAATTTCTGTGTGCTATAGCTAGAATTGATATCGTAATTAGCTAATCCTATCTAATAAAAGACAAAAAGGGTAATTGACCTTACCTTCGCTACACTTCCCGTTTGCTAATCAGGGCGATATGCAAATTAACTGCCAACAAAGATGGCGGTTAATTTGCATACATAGGCACCAAGCGATGAAGCGAAGCCAGCTGGACCCGGGCAGGAGCTGCCAGAGAAGGCTGGCGTGGCGAGCGAAGAGCAAAGAGAGGGGCCCGCCTGCGCGCAGCGAGCCGGGGGCTTAGCTAAGCCTTAGCGCACACTCTCCAGTGGCCCTGCAGCAGGGCATCCTGGCAGCCTCCTGACAGGTGGGCTGTGGGGAGAGCCGAGTGGGGCAGGGGCTGCAGGGAGCCATAGACGGGCAAGGCGGCCAGGCAAGGCGGCCGGAGCCAAGTTCCCGGGGGTCTGAGGAAAGTGCCTGACAGGAGCCCGGACTGCAAAGAAAGAAGAGGAAGCAGCCACGGGGAGCTCTTCCAATCTCCCTGCATGGACACCCTACCAAAGCCCCCGCACCCCCAGGGGGAATGGGGAGGCTGACCAGACAGGGAGAAGACCCAGCCTTGGGGGTAGCTGCAGCCCGTATCTCCGACTCCCAATCTCTTCCCCTGCCACCCTCACCAGGGGCCCCCACAACAATAGCATGCCTGCGACAAATCGTCAGCACCCCCGAGGCACCTGAGGCCCGTGGCCTGCCGCTGCTGGGCCCTTCGCTGGGGCCAGGCATGCCTCTCCTCCCTACAACTCCAGACCCTGGGCGGGTGAAGGCAGGCCTAAGCAGCCCCTCAGGGTCAGACTCATCCCCCCCAACATCCCCTCCCTGACAGCGGTTTCGCCATCTCCGCAGCAGAAGTGCACTGAACCTTGCCAGGGGTGCAGCTAAACCTGCCCTCCTAGCCCACCTGGCCCCACCCTGGCCTGGCCCCTGCCCTGCTCCAGGAGATTGGAGCCCCGCCCTGAGCACATACAGCTGCGAAAAGGCCATGTACAATTTAAAGAATGGTGCCAAGTGGGGAGGTTTGACAGTTACTCCCCCTTCAGCCTTACTACCCCCCTAGCACCCCCCTAGCACTCCCCCCTCCCCTTAGCCAGCGCCTCCAGGGACAACCACCACTACAGGGTTGCTGGCCAGAGTCCGCCCCTCTGAGGCCTGTGGAACCCTCTGCAAAGCTTCCATATCTACAGTCCCAGGAAACAATCATGCCCTCCTCCCCTAATCAGCACCTGCTGCCTGCAAGGGTACCCGTGGGCTTAAAAATAACAATCCCTTCCCGTTTAGACATCACTTACTTGATGAAACATTTCTAGGTTTATTAGCTCAGAACCTCCTCATGACAACCCAGT
>NW_005368305.1:2087076-2091620 GCF_000412655.1 Myotis brandtii | reverse complement strand
CGAATTTCGTGCACCGGGCCTCTAGTTGTTAATAATAGGAAAGGAGCAAAAGAATGACCGGACATTATAAGCATGGCCATTTTGGGCCACTTCACGGGAAGCTGTAGTTTCAGAGAACCATCAGTCCATTCCCTGCAAATCACTGGGGAAAGGGAGTAGACAAAGAAGAGATAGGTACATGTGCAATAAAGTCAGGATGACATAGTGAAGGTACCTGTCATTCTAACTGGGACAGAAACAATCGGCTAGAGGGGGTTGTGCCACAGAACTCCAAAATTTGGGGATTCATAATCCCAAGACAAAGAAGTTCAGGCTCTTGGCTTTTGTGTCTCTCTTGCTTCCACCTGTGTTCCCTTTATTGTCATGAGGCCGAACGGACTCCACGTGCAATGGACTGATGGTCTATATCTGAGAACACAAACTAAGCTAAGCTAGGCTGATGCTGGACTGGACTATGGGAACATGGAACAGAAACTCTGGGCAGCAGCTTTAATCCTAGCCCTGCAAAAGGTACAGCTGGACTTCCATGGCGAGACAAAGTAAATGGGACCTTGGAAACTCAGGGACTTAACTCCATGCAAACAAATGCCACTCATTCTCCTGTGCAAGTCTCAGAAAATTCTTCTTCTTGTGACATTGCAAGAAACCCCCTTCCAGTGGCACCCAGCGGGGACACAAAGAGCTCCCTACGGATAAGAGAACGATGTATTCTTGGAACTTCTAATACTTTATTTAATTAAAAATTATCTTATGAATCTCTTTTTCTCCACTTCTGAATACTAGATATCCTTCATAAGATAAAAGTTTTAATTCCAACCCTGCAATTAACGTTAGAGCAAAGCTCAATAGATATCAGCCTTAAAAAAAAAGAAGGATACCTTCAAGTCTCTAATTAACTAAAGCTAGCATAATTTACCAACAGAAATACTGGATTTTAACTTTGCCAAGGGGTAGCTTTAGGGCATCATTTAATGCAATAGTTTGCCATCCAAACAACTATCAAATCAAAGGCTATTAGCTAATACTCAGTAGGAAACTGAAGGTTTGAAAAGTGTGCTAAAACACCCCTGAGGTGAAGATTGATGATTATTTTATCTAAACAAATATGAGTGAGATTTATTTTCTTTTAGTATCTTTGTGACCAGAACATTAATGGCTACAGACTCATTGCTCTGTAGCTTGTTTTCAGTATAAGAAAGCTATAGTGAAAAAACTTCTAGAGAATTTAATTGCACTTGAGATTCTATTACATTTCCAGATAGAGAAATTTCTACCCAACACACATTATACAAATGCACTCATTATGTATACCACGGAGTTACTGCATATATGTTGCCTTATTTTACCAAAACAATAAACTTTTCCCATTCAATAAGCAATCTTGAGTGAAAACAATAAAAATCACCAGTTATTTATTGACAAAGGGTTATTATACATTAAAGTGTGTTTTAATGAACCATAAAATTATGACTCCTTTTTGCCATGGAACAATTTTCCTGATGACTTGCAGGATGAGACAGAAGTAGTTACTTCTTTGAGAATAATTTTACCAATAATTACTTAGACTTTAAAAAAATGATTTAGTTCTTTTAAAGCTCTGAAGAGTATTCTAGACAATGACACCTCTGGACAGATTCTGTTGGTGCCACACTCATACTCTCTTAGCCCTTATGGTTCTACCCATTTTTTGTTAAATCCAATTGACAAAACCTCTGAACCTTTGCCCTGGGATTTTCTGGCTGAAAGAGCCTGCTCTGTCCACAGGCAAGGCATGTAGGAATTGCCAGAAGTTATACCCACCACCACTCAGAAACATTCTATAACTTACTGACAGGCCCAAATTAGGAAAGCACTCTGTCAAAAACAGTTGTTCAAAAAACACATAAATGTGAACTAGAGTCCCGACCAAGAAGGCTTAAAATTTCCCCATTGCTTAGCTAAACTTCAGACAGGCTCCTTCCTTATTTTGAGCCATTGGCATCTTTTTTTCTTATTGTACTTCTTTAGAAAAATTTTAATTGTAAATCTCTTTTCTGCCCCTTTGAGGTGCAAATCTTTCCAAAAGTGTTTTTTCTTTTTTCTTTTTTCTTTCACGTGGTACAACCCTTACTATCTTTGTCAAGGACCTAGGAAGCAATCCTTTGAAATATAATCATAACATAGATAAGCCCCCATCCCCTAGTTTCTGTAGGAAGATCGAAGCTCAAATAAACTGGTTTACAAGCTTTTCCTAAAGCAAAAAGTAAATTTATATATTGGTTTTCAGATATCCTGGTCAAGAATCTCCTGGAACAAACAGTTGTGAAGATGCAGTAATCACAAAGGATACTACATGGTGTGAAGTGATGGCTGTGGAAGTTTAAAAAGATGTATGTAAATGATTTGAAACTCCTCTAATTAAAATATAGAGTCTCATTCCTCTCTCCTTAATATGTGCTGGAAATAGTGACTTGGTTCTAATATAGAAAATGCAGCCAAAGGGACTGGTTTATAAAGCTACAATATGATCCACTGGGCTTCCACTAGGGTATCTCTATCTTGGGGTGCTAATTCTAGGAACTCAGTAACCATATTTTAAGAAAGCCCGGGCTATGTCTCAAGGTAACATCCTTAACCTATTGAGTAACTGTCAGTCTTTGAGGCTTTTACTTGATGACCTAGACCAGTTGTCGGCAAACTCATTAGTCAACAGAGCCAAATATCAACAGTACAACGATTGAAATTTCTTTTGAGAGCCAAATTTTTTAAACTTAAACTATATAGGTAGGTACAGTGTTATTAACTTAATTAGGGTACTCCTAAGCTGGCCTTTGCTAAAAACGTCCTCAATCTGACTGAGGTACGTTCACTGAGGTCGACCCCTTCCAACTCTCCCATCCACACTCGTCTTGTATACTTGTTTCGTCTATCTCCTTTCGTTCATCCACTCTATATGTCCAAACCATCTCAACATACCTTTCTCAATCCTTGACACTACATCTTCTTTCACTCCACAACATTCCCTAAAATTAACTTAATAAACTTTACTTAAAGTTTTAAGTCTTAGTTAAACTATAGGTATGTTGAATAAAACTTGATATCATACTTAATAATGATATTATTTTAAATGCATATCTTAATTTTTAGAGCACTTTTCATTCCACAGAAATATTATGAGCAGAATATGAAGATTTCCCATATATCACCTGCTCCACATATGAATACATTCCTCATTATCAACATTCCCACCAGAGGGGCACTTATGCTACAATCCATAGACTTACATTGACATATTATCATCCAAAGTCCATAGTTTACATTGCAGGTAATTCTCGGTGTTGTAGATTCTATGGACTTAAACACATGTATAATAACACGTATCTACCATTATATTACCATATAGAATAATTTCACTGTCCTAAGATCCTTTGTGCAGTACCTACTTATCCCTTTCTCCCATGCCTGCAACTACTATGAGACTTCAACAGAAATTTATTTTCATCCTTTAAGAAAACATAGGGTTGACTATAGCCTTGAGAAAATGCTGAATACGTAAATTTTATTGCTTAATTGTTAACGTTGAAATGTTAAATCATGGTTACAGTTTTGCTTTCTCCACAAAGTCATATAACTGGAATCATGCACATGGAGCCTTTTCATATTGGCTTCTTCCACTTAGTAATAGGCATTTAAGTTGGTGCTGGCAGTATTCTATATTTTGGCATTCTAATAGGCACCTTATTGTTGTTTTAATTTTTATTTCATTTATGATACATGATGTGAAATTTTTTTTTCATGTGGTTATTTGCCATCTGTATGTCTTTTTTGGTGAGATGTCTATTAAGGTCTTTGGCCCATTTTTTAATCAAGTTGTTTGTTTCCTTATTGAGTTTTCAGAGTTCTTTTGATATATTGGATAACAGTTCTTCTTTTTAAGATTTTTAAAAATTGATTTTTAGAGATAGAGGAAAGAAGAGGAAGAGAGAGAGGGAGAAACTTCTTTGTGGGAGTGGAATATCAATTGGCTATTCCTGCTTCCCTCTTACCGGTTTTCAGCCAGCAATTTGGGCATGTGCCCTGACTGTGAGTCAAACTGGCAACCTTTCACTGCACCGTTTGACACCCAAACAACTGAACTACACTAGCCAGGGCTGGATAATATTTCTTTATCAGACATGTATATTGCAAGTATTTCCTTCAGTCTGAGGCAGGTTTTTCATTTTTTTAACATTATCTTTTTGTGGCACAGATGTTTTTAATTTTTAAATTTTTCAGCTTACCCATTATTTCTTTCATGGATCATGCCTTTGGTGTTGTTTCTAAAGGGTCATCCCCATATCTAAGGACATCCAGATTTTCTCCTGTTATCTTTCAGGACAGCAACTATATATATATAGGCAGTGACCATGATGACTGAAACAACCAGTCAACCGAACAGCAGGCCATGGGGCGAAACCAGGCTGGCGGGGGCAGTGAAGGACAACCAAACGATTGAACAGCAGGCTGCGTGGGGCAGCCAGGCTGGTGGGGGGGAAGTTGGGGGTGACCAGGCTGGCAGGGGGGCA
>NW_005368305.1:2073993-2087062 GCF_000412655.1 Myotis brandtii | reverse complement strand
GAGCAGTTAGGAGCCAGTGGTCCAGGATTGTGAGAGGGATGTCTGACTGCCAGTTTAGGCCCTGGGATCAGGCCTAAACCAGCAGTTGGACATACCCCAAGGGGTCCCGGATTGGAGAGGGTGCAGGCTGGGCTGAGGGGAACCCTCCCCCTGTGCATGAAGTTCATTCACCAGGCCTCTAATTTAAATATAAATATTCAGGGTATCCCAAAAATGTAGACACACTTTAAAAGCTGATAGCTCAATTTTGAAAATGAAATGTGTTTTAATTTTATACACACATACATACATTGAAACAGAAAACTAAAATCTCTTAACAACCTAGTAATACTGATGCACTTCTGGAAGTATGAAACACTATTATTCCACCAAAAGAAAACAGCATAATCAATAACAACATACAAAACACATAAAAAAATAATTGCTGCAGAACACCAATCCAAGGTTAATAAGTGACACTTGAAAATTTCAAAATACTTAACATTTCAATGGAGACTAATTTTTATCAGAAAACATTGAAAAATTAATTACATATAATATTGGTAGATTTCATTATATGATGTTTAATAATTACTGATTAGCCCACACTAAACCCTATTCATCTAAAAAAAATGGCACAACTAGAAAATATTTGTAAAATTTACAACTAGGCCTTGATGTTCTGCAAAAAAATAAAAGAAATATTGCAACAGAAAAATAGAGAGAGAACAAATGCAGATAATTTACATAAGCAAAAATAGATATAATTAATAAATAATTTAAAATACTAACCTTGGAAGTTATGGAAAATTCTCAAAATTGCACAAAAATAAAATGTATTTCCTAATTGTAATGTGTTTTTAGAAAATCATTCTTAAATATATTTTATTGATTTTTACAGAGAGGAAGGGAAAGGGATAGAGAGTTATAACCATCGATGAGAGAGAAACATCCATCAGATGCCTCCTGCATGCCCCCTGCTGGGGATCGAGCCTGAAACCAAGGTACATGCTCTTGACCAGAATTGAACCCAGGACCGACCCTTCAGTCCACAGGCCGATGCTCTATTCACTGAGCCAAACTGGTTAGGGCTAGATAGTCATTTTTTTATAGTTTGTAAGTAATTCTTACATATTATTTTTGCTAAAATATTGTTTTAGCTCCTACAATCTTTATTAAACATATTTAAAGCATTAAAAGTTGATAAAACTGGATTAGGTTTTTGTAATTTTATGAACCAATTTTTGATGAAAGTTTAGAGATAATCAAAGGCAATACAGACAGAATTTTTTTAAATGGAATAACCAGAAAGGAAATATGTTTTAACCAATTATGATACAGCAATACAAATGAATAGTATATAGCACTGAAATATAATTTTTACTTTAATGAGATAGGGACAAATGTTTGAAATACAGTAGCATATGAGTAAAGCAAGTGAATTTATTATTTACAAAATAAGATTTCAATTTTGTTACATATATAAAATGTATATATGCATCTAAGACAGATTTATATCAACCACATTAGTTGTGGACCTCTATATTTGTGGACTCAATATGTATTTTTAAATTCTTTCCAACAAATTTTAAATTTGTAATCAGGAAAAATATAATCCAGTGTTAAATATTCTTTAAAAATTTCCATTTTTTCAAAAAAGAAAGAAATTAACAATCATGAATAATAGTCAGAGATATTTTATTTTGTTAATCCTCACCTGAGTATATTTTTTTCCATTGATTTTTAGAAAGAAAGTGGAAGGGAGGGAGGAGAGACAGAGAGAGAGAAACATCTATGTGAGAGAGACACATTGATTGGTCGCTTCCTGCATGCGCCCCGACTAGGGCTAGGGATCCAGCTGCAACCAAAGTACATGCCCTTGACCAGAATAGAACCCAGGACCCTTCAGTTTTTGGGCAATGTTCTAAGCACTGAGCAAAACCAGCTATGGCGAGTCAGATATTTTTATAATTATCAAGCTAATTTGCACTATTTAATAGTTTATGCACAATATAAAAGACAAATATTTTTAAAGTATTGAAATGTACCTTTTTGATTAAGCATGAAATTATTTCTCAATAATTTCTGAAATAAATAAACAAGAATCAGGGTTTTGACATAGCAGGAAATCAAACAAATGTCACCCCCTGCATAAATTTGGTTCAAATGATGCTTTTAAAGTTAAAAAATAATTTTAAGTGTATTTGAAAATTTTATTACATCATAAACAAGAAAATAAAGGCCAAAAGCAATGCCTATACTGTGCTTTCTTTATATATTTTAATGTGCTGGAAAGAAAAACTATTTCTGTTTAGTTGTTCAAAACTGTTTTTGGTTTCTTATTAAGGTGGCAGAGCTTTACCTCTGGAAGCCTGGGGAAACACTCAGCAGGATTTAACTTTTTATTGTGGGTCAAAACATTTTCCCTTCAGGTGAAAGTTTGCTTTTTATTTGTCAGAAGGAATCCCCTGGTGAGCTGGGTTTTAGCAGAAAAAATACAATAAAACATATATCTTGAGAATGGAAGGTATGCACAATTGAAGATTTACCCATTATTTATATTATAAAAAATAATAAAACATTCTTTTTGAAGTAGATGACAGAGTTTTGCAAAAGGTTACTTAAATATAAAGCATTTAGCTTGTCTTCACATTATCGTAGTATTTATGGATTTTATATAATGTTAAGTTTCAAAGTCCTGATTGTATTCTCCCTTCTATATTATTATCATTTTTTTGTTTTTCCCCCTTTTTTGCACTATAATATCTATTTTACTTTTCTTCAAAAAAAATTATTTTTTTATTGATTTCAGAGAGAAACATCACTGATGAGAGAGAATCATTGATCAACTGCCTCTGGCATGCCCTCTCTACTGGGAAGCAAGCCCTCAACCTGGGGGTGTGCCCTGACCAGGAATCAAATAAGTAACCTCTTGGTTGAAGGGTTGACCCTCAACTACTGAGTCACACCAACCAGGCAACTTCTCTTCTTTTTAAAATTTTATTTTTCAATTACAATTTTACATTCAATATTATTTTGTATTAGTTTCAAGTATACACCATAGTGGTTAGATAATCATATACTTTACAAAGTGATCCGTCCCCTCCATATTTCAAATACCCACCTGGCACCATTCCTATTATTACAATACTAGTGGCCCGGTGCACAAAATTTGTGCACTGGAGGCGATGTGTCCCTTAGCCTAGCCTGCACCCTCTCCAATCTGGGATCCCTCTCACAATCCGGGACTGCTGGCTCCCAACCACTTCCCTGCCTGCCAGCCTAGTCGCCCCTAACTGCCCTTCCCTGCAGGCCTGGTCCCCCCCAATTACCCTCCCTCCGCTGCAGGCCCGGTCACCCCTAACTGCCCTCCACTGCCAGCCCAGTCACCCCCAACTGCCCTCCCCTGCCAACCTGGTCGCCCACAACGGCCCTCCCGTGCCGGCCATCTTGTGGTGGCCATCTTGTGCCCACATGGGGGCAGCCATCTTGTGTGAGGGTGTGACAGTCAACTTGCATATTACCTCTTTATTATATAGGATTATGACTATATTCCCTATGCTGTACTTTATATCCCCATGACTATTTTATAACTTCACATCTATACTTTTCAAACTCTTCATCAAGCCCCTCAACCGTTCTCCTCTCTGGCAACCATCAATCTATTTTCTGTATCTATGAGTCTGTTTCTGTTTTGTTTGTTTGTTTATATTGTTCTTTAGATTCCACATATACTAGTAAGTGAAATCAAATTTGTCTTACTCTAAATCATTTCACTTTGCATAATAACCTCTAGGTCCATTCATGTTGTTACAAATGGCAAGATTTTGTTCTTTTTTATTGCTTCCTTCCATATTATTTAATTCAGTTGTAATTTTTCTATAAACAATATTTCCTTCTATCTTACTTTCTGTCACAAAGATGTTAATAATTCAGAATTAGTGGTTTATTTTTGTTTACTGGCCTTCTGCTTTCAGCATTCCTTTGACAATGTACAAGATTCTGCTACCACAACTTTTCATTCTCTGTCAGGTATAGAGATTTCTGGTTAGTTGAAAATCTCTGCAAAACTTCCATTTTTATTATATCATGTACTGTATCCACTGAAAATCATTCAAAATTCTTTTATAACTAGAAACTTATAGCACTTTGGCCATTGTTTCAGCTCAAGCTGTTATAACAAAATATCCTTAATCTGGGCAGCTTAAATAACAAACATTTTCCAGCTTCTGGAGGCTGGGAAGCACAACATAAAGGTACCTACAGAGAAAAAACACTTTCTTTTCTCTTCTTCTTCTAAGTTCCATCCTCATGATTTCACCTAAATTTAATTACCTCAAAAGACCCCCACCTCCAGCCCAGATAGTGTGGTTCAGGAGTTTAGTGTTGACCTATGAACCAGAAGATCAAGGTTCAATTCCCGGTCAGGGCACAGGCCCTGGTTGTGGGCTGGATCCCCAGTAGGTGTGGAGAAGGCAGCCCATCAAGATTCTCTCTCATTACTGATGTTTCTTTCTCCTTCTCCCTTTCCCTTTCTCTCTGAAATAAATAAATAAATAGATAAAAAAGACCCCCACCTCCAAATACCATCACATTAGGGATTTGGTCTTCAATCAATGAATTTTGGAGACCATAAACATTCAGAAAAAAACAGAAATAGCCAAAACCGGTTTGGCTCAGTGGATAGAGCGTCGGCCTGCGGACTGAAAGGTCCCGGGTTCGATTCCGGTCAAGGGCATGTAACTGGGTTGCGGGCATATCCCCAGTAGGGGATGTGCAGGAGGCAGCTGATCGATGTTTCTCTCTCATCGATGTTTCTAGCTTTCTATCTCTCTCCCTTCCTCTCTGTGAAAAATCAATAAAATATGTTTAAAAAAATATTAAAAAAAAAACAGAAATAAATGAAAAAATTTTTAATTTTTTTCTTTGCTGAGAGTAATACATTACTGATAAATTTTTTAGAGAAATTCTGACTAAAAGCAAAAAGTTACTATAATTTTCCATGCTATGTAGAAATACTTACTGCAAACAATTCTGAAAAATACAAAAAAGATGTCCAACTGCTATTTTCATAGAGAGTATCTAAATTCAAAAAACAATATAGTTATTTCATATTTTTTTCCTCTAAATAAAAAACCATGGGAGACACTGATTTCATTAGAAAACAAAATAGTGAAGCTATAGAGAGATTTTAAATATTTATATAAAGAAATATGTAATTTGATGCCATTAAGTTGTTTTAGGGATTGGTGGACAGGTACTAAAGTAGGTATGAAAAAACAAACTGCAGAATCAAATATACAGGTTAGAATATCTTCACCACTTAGTGTCTATGTGGCCGTGAAATATATTTTTTTAATCCTCACCTAAGGATATTTTTTCCATTGACTTTTAGAGAGAAGAGGGGCAGGGAAGACATTGACCTGAGAGAGACACATCCATTTGTTGCCTCCTGCATGGGTCCCAACTGGGGCCAGGGATCGAACCTGCAACCCAGGTACATGCCCTTAACCAGGCTTCGGTGCACAGGCTGGGGGTCTAACCTCTGAGCCACACTAGCAAGGGCTTAAAATATGTTTTAACGCATTATACCTTGGCTTCAACATCTGCAACATGGGGATAATAATAATGATTATGTGGTAGATTTGTCAGGAGTATGAAATAAGACATCTGTGATGGTAAATTTTATGGCTACTTGAATGGGCTAAAAGATCCTGTATAGCTGGTAAATCAGTGTTTCTGACTGTGTCTAAGAGAGGGTTTCCAGAAAAGAAGGACATTTGAAATGGTGGACTCAGTAAAGAAGATTGTCTTCACCAATGCAGATGGACATCATTCAATCTGTGAGAGTCTGAAGAGACAAAACATCAAGGTGGTAAATTTGCTCTTTTTGCTTAAACTGAGACATACATTTCCTCCTGCCTTCAAGCATCAGAACTCCTGGTTCTTAGGTATTTTAACTCATATTGGTGGTATTTATATTACCTAGCCCCCCAGTTTGGCTTTTGGACTTAGACTGACATCATTGACTCCCATGGTTCCCATGCCTTTTAGACCCAGACTAAATCATACCACTGTTTTCCCTCATTCTCCAGCTTACAAATGTCAGTTCACTACTCTGACTTTATTTTTGAGCCAATTTCCTATAATAAATCTTATCTATATATCTTATCTATATCTATCTATCTATCTACTTATCTACCTATTTATCTATCTATCTAATTTCCTACTAATTTTGTTTCTTTGGAGAATCTTTACAATAGTCAAATTAAGGTGCTAAAAATAAACTCTTGCATAGTTGATTTTTATAAATCAGTGGTCCATAAATATTATTTATAAGAATAAATATAAATTATTTAAAGTCTAAATTCAATTTTTGTATTTATATTAGAGAGAATAACAAATTAAATACATTTTTGTAAAATATTTCAATATACTCAATGCAAAGTTAACATTCAATTGAATGATTTTTAAATAAACTGAAATAATAACCAAAATATAGCTAAGAAACTTCAACATTTGTAGTATACACTATATCATATGAAATAGAAATTTAAAGTAATTGCTTTGAGGTTTTAAACATATACCCAAGATTATATTATTATAGATTCTCATTCATAAATGAATTTCTTATCTTGAAGAAAACAATATTTTAAGAATGCCTAAAATAAATATTTTAAATGAAAAAAAATTTTCATTCAGTAGGATGACTGAGTTTATATTGTGCCAGTCAATTCAAATTCAAATAATTTCCAAACCATAAAGGCTTAGATAAAAAATGCATTAAACATTTTATGGAGTTTGATATCCTATGTATTATGCAGTAAATACAAGAAGATCTCACAGATTTATTGTTGCTTATTTTGTTTGTTTTTATTATCTTCCATTTATTTCTCTACCTTGGGCTAGGTGGGAAAACTATTTTTATTAGTGAATAAAATGCATTTGCCCCTAAAAGTTGAATAAAAGGACAAATCCTGTGGTCACGGGTTTACCAAAGGAGAAATAACTAAAGATTGGTTGTCTGAGGGACAAGTTAGCTCACTAAAGTATTTTATTGCATTGAGTTTTCCCTAATACTTTGTTAGAAAATAACAGGAACCCACTGACAGGTCTCAGCCTATGCAATCCCCTCAGATATAACTCAGAATTCCTTAGTAAATGAAAGAACTTTACTCTTTCTAGAGTTAGAAAGATATGCTATAGGAAACTTTTAATTGTAAGGAATCAAACTCAATAGAACATCAATCAATTACTAATTCGTATAGGTAGTAAACATCTTCCATAACTATTGAAAAAATACATTAGTGGCTTAATAAGCCTATATCAATTTTCCCCAGTTTTATAAAATGTGATTAAGTGTGGCTTTGTCTACTGATAATTGACTTTCTGCCATAATGCTATTTCTCTCTGATTTTTGAGAAACAATTTGTATTTTATATGTTTAAAACCATGTCGCTTTTTCAGTTAATTGAATGACTTATATGAATTCATTGAGTATATAAAATTTACTTATGATGGACTTTTCATCTGGGCCTTACTATGAAAATATGCTATTAAATAGTACTGGCATATTGCTATCCACAGATATTTTTTTTCTGTGTTCAAACCACTCTTTATTTTGTTGTTCTAACTGGAATAAAAGAACATGAATTGAATATTTCAAGCTGTGCTGGTATGTATAATTCATGATTAAATTCTCCAAAAAGAAATAGATAAGAAGTACTGAAAGCTATAAATGAAATATTTTTATGCTTAACAGAGGAACTGTATAAAGATCTTTTAAGTCTTTTCTCCACTGATGCCATGAAGAATTATAAAAAATAACAAGTCACTAAGAAATCAGCGAAGAGAGACAGAGAGAAAAACAAAAACAAACAAACAAACAAAAAAAACAAAAACAGAAAGGCAGAGAATGAGGTAAACAGAAAAATAGATAACTATCCATATAAATTGCAGAAATACTTTTCTCACAAATAATATATAAAAATGTTAAATTTTGGCACAAGATATTTTACTCTTACTGATTGCTTCCATTTATGCTGTGGTTACAAAGCGATTGATCAAGTTTTTAAAAAGAGGACATTCCAAAATATCTTTCAAAACTACAGAATGAAGCATAACTGGAATCAGTTCATTCATGTATTTAATTGGTTATTCATTTAATTGGTTATCCATATATCTTTATTGAATGACCATCACTTTCCTTGCTTTCTGGTAGTTAGGGTATATGGTTTACAAATGGAGTGACTATATAATTTACCATTCAACTAGTTCACTTTGAGTATAAAAAACAAAAACAACAACAAAAAAACAACAACACAAAACACTGATACACAGGATGTTGAAGAACCAGTTAGAAAATGAGACTCTGATTGAGGTCTATCCCGATTGGTCTTTTCTGTAGACTTACATCGTTGGAAATGCCTCATAGAATAAATATGTTGTTTCCTTTATTCACAGAACTGTGTGTTAGATCTGTGGGAAGGAATTATAAGACAGCTGCTAAAACTGACAGAATTAATAATCTAATTTTTTTAATCTTAGGTATTTTTATATATCCTGAAGATCTGTACTATTCTAGGGAGTGATAGCTTAGGAGTGAAGATTTGAACTTACTCATGTTTAGAGGGTGTCTGAAATTAAAAAACCACTCAGATCCATCTACTCAGACCCTAACCACGGCCCTAAAGTAAATTGCTTGAAGAAATTAGTTCCCAACGGTTATAGGTGCAGAGTTTTAGAAGTATGTCCATATTCAAGTGTAGATCAAAGAAGCTCAACTAAAAGGATTGTGGACTGACTGAAATGACATCAGGATTGAGCAAAAAAGGGAATAAGATGATTAAAACTCAACCTCAGGAGGAACTAAGGCGGTGGAAGAACTCAGATCATGTGAAATTCCTTAAATAAAAGTCTATTAACTTTAAAAAAAGAAAAAGAAAATGAGACTCTGGGTATATGGGGTCAAGATGGCCACAGAGGTAAACATGGTACTTGGAAGCTTCCAAAACAACATCAAAATTACAACTAAAATGTAGGAAACCATCACTTAGAACACTTAAAATCTAGCTGAACAGAAGTTCTATAAAAGGATATGTACAAAGAAGACACATCAAGGCTAGTGGGAAGGGCAGAGACACAGGACTAGCTGCGTCCACCTGTGGCAATCCCTTGGCTATGAAAGTCCAGTCTAAGGATCAAAGGATCCAGGCCCTACACCAGAAGCCCCAGCTCAGGGTTCCAGTGCCAAGAAGAGTCCTCATAACGTCTGGCTGTGAAAAACCAACAAGGAATGTGGCTGAGTGAACTGTGGAGTCTGCCTCTGCACAGTGGATCCTCTGTTGCAATTATAGCTGGTCCTCACAGCCTATCAATCTGAGAGTAAATCCCTCCCAGTGAAGTGCCAGCATCAATCAAAGCTCAACTATAACAGGACAGTGCACACAGCCTGCACAAGAGGCTTACCTAGAGCACCCAGCTCGGGTGAATGAAGAGGCTGTGCCACTGGGACCTACCAGACACCTACTATATAAGGACACTCTTGTAAGTCCAGGAGATGGAGGAACTCTGCCTAATATGTGGAAACAAACATAGGGAAGTAGGTAAAATGAAGAGACAAAGAAACAAGTCCCAAATGAAAGAACAGGAGTAATTTCCAAAAAAGGATCTAAATAAAATGGAGGCAAGCAAACTATCATATATAGAGTTCGAAACAATGGTTATAAGGATGCTCAATGAAATTAGTGAGAACTTCAACAGCATAAAAAAAGGACAAAGAAACCATTTAAAAAGAACCAGTCAGAAATAAAGGATATCTTAACTGAAATGAAGAATAAATTATAGGGAATCAACAGTACAGCAGAAGAAGCCAAAATCAAATCAGCAATTTTGAAAATAAAGATGCATCTAACAACCAATCAGAACAGCAAAAAGAAAAAAGAATCCAAGAAATGAGGAAAGTTTAAGGAGTCTTTGAGACAACTTAAAGCATACAAACATAAACTACAATGTTGTATAGTGTATTAGAAGTGTGTATAGGTTGAAAATAACCAAATTGTATGAGGTCATGAACAATTTTTCAAGAAAATAACTTCAAGCTCAGTAAAGGGTAACATTGATTAAATTAAAACTGTGTAATATTGATTAAATGTCAGACTTAGAAGCATACTAAAAAAAAACTAAATCCCCCAACTAAATGAATCAACCAGTATAAGGAAAGATTATACAATACCTTCATAAGAAAAACATAAAACTTGTGTGTCTGTGTGCCCAAAGTCATATAGTAGGTAAAAAGAAATACCTACTTTGAACCCTAGGTTCATATTGTTATGAAAAACTGCTAAAAGACCATAAAACTTTTGTTAGCCTGATAGGGTAATCTGACATGGATTAGTACAAGGCAACAATATAGTGTTTTCTATTATAAATATAACATTTTGTTCTGAAGAAGAATCTCTGGTATCTGCAAAAAAGTTCAAGGAATTGGCATTTCTCCTGGATTGCCCCTCATTTTCAGGTTCAATCAGACCATTGAACTAGGACACAGGATTTTGCTATCTTGTTATACACCTAAAAGGATGTTTAGAAACTCCTAAAAGAGGAGATAATCCACATAATACAGGGATAGTGCATTGCCCTGTCAGTATTAAATGCTTTAGGTTATTTTGAAGAGTCATAAGATAACATTTTAATATCTTTTACCAAGATTTAAAAATTTATACATAAACAGGCACACACACATATATACATATGTATCATCTAAAATTTTAAAGAAATAGTTCTTGCAAAAATATTCTCTCAAAATATTCTAAATATGTTTCAATATACATAATTGTTCTCTCAATATTTTTATCTGTTAACATTTTTATAGCTTAATGGATGGTGCCACCATGGCTTTGTCCAGAAGAACATCTGGAAGGTCTCCCAGTCTAATTAGCATATTACCCTTTTATTAGTATAGATGAATTATTTTATAGAATGGGCATTTTATTACAGATGGTTTCCCATGGCATTTTTTCTAAAGAAGTAAAAATTACTGCACCCAGGCTCTCTCTGCCTCCAATCATCATGGCAATCACGGGCATGCAGGCCAGCCGGCACCCCCGCCCCGGGGGGTCCGGGGTTGTTGGCTGGCCTGCGAGCTGTGAAAAACCAACAAGGAATGTGGCTGAGTGAACTGTGGAGTCTGCCTCTGCACAGTGGATCCTCTGTTGCAATTATAGCTGGTCCTCGCAGCCTATCAATCTGAGAGTAAATCCCTCCCAGTGAAGTGCCAGCATCAATCAAAGCTCAACTCTAACAGGAAAGTGCACACAGCCTGCACAAGAGGCTTACCTCGAGCACCCAGCTCGGGTGAATGAAGAGGCTGTGCCACTGGGACCTACCAGACACCTACTATATAAGGACACTCTTGTAAGTCCAGGAGATGTAGGAACTCTGCCTAATATGTAGAAACAAACATAGGGAAGTAGGTAAAATGAAGAGACAAAGAAACAAGTCCCAAATGAAAGAACAGGAGTAATTTCCAAAAAAGGATCTAAATAAAATGGAGGCAAGCAAACTATCATATATAGAGTTCGAAACAATGGTTATAAGGATGCTCAATGAAATTAGTGAGAACTTCAACAGCATAAAAAAAGGACAAAGAAACCATTTAAAAAGAACCAGTCAGAAATAAAGGATATCTTAACTGAAATGAAGAATAAATTATAGGGAATCAACAGTACAGCAGAAGAAGCCAAAATCAAATCAGCAATTTTGAAAATAAAGATGCATCTAACAACCAATCAGAACAGCAAAAAGAAAAAAGAATCCAAGAAATGAGGAAAGTTTAAGGAGTCTTTGAGACAACTTAAAGCATACAAACATAAACTACAATGTTGTATAGTGTATTAGAAGTGTGTATAGGTTGAAAATAACCAAATTGTATGAGGTCATGAACAATTTTTCAAGAAAATAACTTCAAGCTCAGTAAAGGGTAACATTGATTAAATTTAAACTGTGTAATATTGATTAAATGTCAGACTTAGAAGCATACTAAAAAAAACCTAAATCCCCCAACTAAATGAATCAACCAGTATAAGGAAAGATTATACAATACCTTCATAAGAAAAACATAAAACTTGTGTGTCTGTGTGCCCAAAGTCATATAGTAGGTAAAAAGAAATACCTACTTTGAACCCTAGGTTCATATTGTTATGAAAAACTGCTAAAAGACCATAAAACTTTTGTTAGCCTGATAGGGTAATCTGACATGGATTAGTACAAGGCAACAATATAGTGTTTTCTATTATAAATATAACATTTTGTTCTGAAGAAGAATCTCTGGTATCTGCAAAAAAGTTCAAGGAATTGGCATTTCTCCTGGATTGCCCCTCATTTTCAGGTTCAATCAGACCATTGAACTAGGACACAGGATTTTGCTATCTTGTTATACACCTAAAAGGATGTTTAGAAACTCCTAAAAGAGGAGATAATCCACATAATACAGGGATAGTGCATTGCCCTGTCAGTATTAAATGCTTTAGGTTATTTTGAAGAGTCATAAGATAACATTTTAATATCTTTTACCAAGATTTAAAAATTTATACATAAACAGGCACACACACATATATACATATGTATCATCTAAAATTTTAAAGAAATAGTTCTTGCAAAAATATTCTCTCAAAATATTCTAAATATGTTTCAATATACATAATTGTTCTCTCAATATTTTTATCTGTTAACATTTTTATAGCTTAATGGATGGTTATAAGTAAAAAAATAAATGTAACATCAAGGTATAGGACTGAATATTTCCTCAGAAATCTATTCTTATTGTATAGAAAAAAACTTTAAGATGCTTTATACAAAGTTATTATCTAAGAAGCAACTGCCCTCCCCTCTTGGCCTTTAACTGTCTCTACCTCGGCCCCGCCACCATGGCTTTGTCCAGAAGAACATCTGAAAGGTCTCCCAGTCTAATTAGCATATTACCCTTTTATTAGTATAGATGAATTATTTTATAGAATGGGCATTTTATTACAGATGGTTTCCCATGGCATTTTTTCTAAAGAAGTAAAAATTACTTTAAAAAATGTTTCAG
>NW_005368305.1:2058933-2073792 GCF_000412655.1 Myotis brandtii | reverse complement strand
CTCCCAGGATTGCGCCTATGTATGCAAATTAACCGCCATCTTTGTTGGCAGTTAACCGCCATCTTGGTTGGCAGTTAATTTGCATATCGCCCTGATTAGCCAATGGGAAGCGTGTAGGAGGTACGGCTAGTTACCATGTTTGTCTATTATTAAATAGGATGCCCTCATTTCTCTTATTTTCCACATTTCACTGAAAAGAGAGTTATTTAAGGAACGAAATCATTTGAAAACATGAAATTTATTCTTATCAATGTGCAGTCTTTATCAATTAATTTACTATAGGCTGTGGTTTTCTGTATGCTATTCAGAAGGGTACTATCCTTCAACTTAACTCATTATTGTCTGAAATATCTAATTGCAGAACTTTATTTCATTCTTATTCTCCATTACCTGTGAGGATGGGGAAGGTGCTAGAGGCATCATTTCTTCATTGGGACTTCGGAGCAAACAGACCTCTTGTTGTATAGTGCTACATGCTTTTTAATGCAATTCTTGCTTAATATTTCCCGAGCACCAGTGGTTCCTGGCTTATGAACTAATAACTTCCATGTCCATTGATATACTCTCAATAAACACCAGGTGCTGCATTCAGTTGTTTATCATTTTAAGCTAAAGAGTTATGTCCCACTCATGAAATCTCAGGTATTATTAAACAAAGAAAATGTAAATGTTTTTGAATTTAGAGTACCTTTCTTTTTTTCCTTAAATTATATTAATGTACAAGTTTATTTATTAATTCAATAAATATTTATCAAAAAGGAGGATATCAAAGAAAAACAAACATAGGTGTCAGAGTTATAAAGATCTGGCTTTGATTTTCATCCCCCTTACTTAGTAGGTGTTTGACTTAGATAGGTTATATAATCTCTTTAATCTTCAATTTTCAGATCTGAAAAATAAAAGCAATAATTTCTATCTCATAAGACCATGAATACTAAGTTAGAATAAATACCTAGAATACATTGCAAAATGTGTAAGTAAAATCACAGAGGTGCTAAAGGGATAAATTAATATTCTATACCAATTTATAACAACAAATTTAGTAAATTAGATAATGTAGAAAATCCATTAATGACATCAACTGTCAAAGCTCACACAAGGAAAAGTGGATGACTTACTAGCTCTCTATCTAAAAAATAAATTGAAATTGTAGTTTAAAACATTCCTACTTTAGTCCCAGATTGCTTCCTTGGAGGATTCTTCTAACCTGGAAGGAAGAAATTGTAATTCCACATATATTCTTTCAAAAAATTAAAGAGTGGTACATTAGAATGTAATATATTCTACGAGGCGACCATTATCCTCACACTAACACCAGTGGAGAACAGTATCCCTAATAAACATAGGTGAAAAAATTCTTAACAAAATTTTGGCATATTGATCCAAAAATTTAAAGGGGATAACATATCATCACTAATTGGGAATGCACGATAATTTCTTTAACATTCCAAAGCTTTCTAAATGATTATGTGAATCTTTGTTAAGCTGGCACCACAGATTCATTTCTCTTTCTGTCCAGAGAAAACCTACTCTTTCAGATGTTTTCTTTCTTAAAAATATACAATGCATCCTAAAACATGTCAACTTCTGGCTCCAAAGGACAATAACTCTGACAATAACCATTGAAATCTATTCTTATTGTATAGAAAAAAACTTTAAGATGTTTTATACAAAGTTATTATCTAAGAAGCATTGAATACACATCTATTTCATGATGCATATACATGTGTTTGTATATTGTCATGCTCATCCAATGACTATTGTCTAAATCCAGTATCCTATATAATAAAGAGGTAAAATGCAAAGTAACCATCACACCCTTGCTCAATTTGCTTCCAACACAATCTTTAATGATTGAGGTAAGTGTCAGGAAGATTGTGCAACTTGTCATGGTTTCACAGATAGTAAGTGCTGATATCTAAAAGTACAGTACCTGAGTCCAATGTCCAACCTCTCCATAACCTTACTGGGCTGCTGTAAGTCAGTGGTACAAGTACAGTGAATGTGTGGTAAGCAAAACACATACAAATACAAATAAAAAAGAGTTACATGATAAACTGAATAATGTTATTAACTCACAGATTAAATTAAGATAATGCTTTACCAATATTTTATTTAAAGAATATCTGCTTAATTTCAAATTGAAAATATCATTCTGCCATCCTCATATCATTATCATAAGTATGATAATTTATAGTTTCCCTGAAAACTTATTTTGTGACAAATGTAGAAAAAATAATTTTGTTCCCGTTAGTTAAATAACATCACTAGCTTTATCTGATTCATTAGCAAGAAATGCTGAACAGCCTGAAAATGTTGTAAATTTGTTTGTTATAGTAAATTGTTTTCAATCAAAGTAATATAAAATCATGCTTATGTTTATTATTAAGATTTTTCTTTCTGAAATTAGATAGTCAAATTAGGATAGTCATCTGCCTATATTAGAATGAATGCTGTGTTCAATTCTAAATCACACATTTATAATATTTTAGAACTTAATCTTATTTTAACCAAAGCATAGCTAAATATGAAATTAATCACTAATTATTTTTAAGACATTGTTTTATAAATGGCTTCCACAAATTTTGACAAATTTATTTATTTAGATTTTAATTGTAATCAACATTAATTATATTCTTGATTATTTTGGATTCTAATATAATTTTAAAGGTTTTTGCAATATCTTCAAAAGCAAGGTAATAGCTTTCCAGAAAGTCAATTTCTGGCACTTGGGACATGCATGCAAAAAACTGACAAACTGAATGTAACAGAACATTAAAAAAAAAATGACTAATAATGAGTTACCAAATAGGACTTAATTGGCACTGTAAATCCGTTTATAGTTTTTTTTTTCCTCATTGAATTTCATAGCTCATTGAATAGTTAACATTGTTTGTTTTATATCCTTTTGGGTAGTGCTGTTCTCCAAGCTAGATTAAAATTTATTCTCATACTACCTCCACAAAGGAGGGCAGCCAGATAGTTTCCAAATATGCTGGAAAATTAAGTAAAGTTTTTATGTGTTTCATTTCAGGGTAGCTTTGAAAGGGGGAAAGATAGATTTCTGAAAGGCCATAGAATTAATTTCCAAAGGTTCAATATTTTAGCACCATATACAACTCAAGGACATTTGCAACAATCAAATGAATGGTGGTTTCTTTCATCATTTTCATCAGAACATTAGAGTACCTACTTAGAGATGCAGTTTTTCAGACAAAAATTTTCATACATGCCCTTAAGGTCTCTCAAAGCAAAATTACCTCCACATTTTCTGTATCCTTTGTTGTATTGCAGAGCAATTTCAAGTTCTTTCATGAGAAAAATTATTGATGTTATCTGTTGGTAACTGCAACTCATAACTGTATATTTTTAGTGACTACAGCTGAATATGTGGGATAGTTTGGTACATAATTCATATTGCCTTTCTCTATATATGTATACTTTCTTTTTTTAAAATTTTTTAAAAATATATTTTATTGATTTTTTACAGAGAGGAAGGGAGAGGGATAGAGAGTTAGAAACATCGATGAGAGAGAAACATCGATCAGCTGCCTCTTGCACACCTCCTACTGGGGATGTGCCCGCAACCAAGGTACATGCCCTTGACCGGAATCGAACCTGGGACCCTTGAGTCCGCAGGCCGATGCTCTATCCACTGAGCCAAACCGGTTAGGGCTATATATGTATACTTTCAAAAAAGTATATATTTCTCTGTGTAAGCAAAATAATAGAATTTGTAATTTAGTCACTTGTCAGAATCTTTACTCTTGGATTAGGTGACTTTCAAAACAGGTTAAAGTATCCTAGGAAATTCTTTCATTGAGAGACTTAACTATTTCTTACTCTATGTGCTTTAAGTTATCTTTATGATTTATTATATTATATGAATAATTCCACTTAAATTTTCTTATTATTGAAGTTTTGGTTCAATAGTTATCAAGGGTTGTAATATGAAATAATTTTTAAGTAAATTTCTATTTTAAAATTCTCTAAAATGATATAAATCTTACTTAAATTATTTGTATTATACATTAAAAAATAACTTTTTTGTTGAAAGTATTACATGTGTCCCCTTTCAAACCCTTCCAGCCTGCCCTCACCCCAGGCCTTCACCACACTATTGTCTGTGTCCATGGGTTATGCACATATGCATACAAGTTCTTTGATTGATCTCTTCCCATCCCCCCACCCACACCAACCTCCCATCTGAGATTTAACAGTCTGTTACATGCTTCTATGTCTCTGGATCTATTTTGTTCATCAGTTTATTTTGTTCATTAGATTCCACATATGAGTGAGATCATATAATATTTGTCTTTTTCTGACTGGCTTATTTTGCTTAGCATAATACTCTCCAGACCCCTTCATGCTGTCTCAAAGGATAAGAGAACCTTCTTTTTAACTGCTGCATAGTATTCCATGATGTAAATGTACCACTGTTTTGTTTTTTTTGTCCACTCATCTACTGATGGGCACTTGGGCTGTTTCCATATCTTAGCTGTTGTAAATTGTGCTGCTATGAACTTTCATTCTGATTAATGTTTTGAGTTTCTTAGGATATATTCCTAGAAGTGGGATCACTGAGTCAAATGGCAGTTGCATTTTTAATTTTTTGAGGAAACTCCATACTGTTTTCCATAATGGCTGCACCAGTCTGCATTCCTACCAGCAGGGTAGTAAGGTCCCCTTTTCTCACCAGCTCTTGTCATTTGTTGATGGTAGCCATTCTGACAGGTGTGAGGTGATACCTCATTGTCATTTTAATTTGCACCTCTCTGATGATCAGTGACTTTGAACATTTTTTCTTATGTCTCTTGGCCATCTCTATGTCCTCTTTGAAGAAGTGTCTATCTAGGTCCTCAGCCCATTTTGTAATTGGGTTGTTTGTCTTCCTTTTGTTAAGTTGTATGAGTTCTTTATAAATTTTGGAGATTAAAGCTTTATCAGATGTAACATTGGCAAATATGTTCTCCCATACAGTGGGCTCTCTCGTTATTTTGTTGATGGTTTCTTTTGCTGTGCAGAAACTTTTTACTTTGATGTAGTCCCATTTGTTTATTTTGTCCTTCGTTCCCTTTGCCCTAGGAGCTGTATCTGTAAACATATTGCTATGAGAGATGTCTGAGGTTTTGCTGCCTATGGTTTCTTCTAGGATTTTTATGGTTTCATGACTTACAGTTAACCTCTTATCCATTTTCAGTTTAATCTTGTGTATGCTATAAGTTTCCAGTTTCATTTTTTTGCATGAACTCATCCAATTTTCCAAACATCATTTATTAAAGAGACTCTCTAGACTCCATTGTATACTCTTGTCTACTTTGTCAAATATCTATTGAGTATTATGGCTTGGGTTGTTTTCTGGGTTTTCTGTTCTGTTCCATTGATCTATAAGCCTGTTCTTGTGCCAGTACCAGGCTGTTTTGATACAGTGTAATGTAATTTGATATCTGGTATTGTAATTTCTCCAACTTATTCTTCTTTCTCAAGATTGCTGTGGATATTTGGGGTCTTTTTTGGTTCCATATTAATTTTTGGAGTATTTGTTCAAGATATGTGAAATATGCTGTTGGTATTTTAATAGGGACTGTATTAATCTATAGATTGCTTTGGGTGGTATGGACATTTTAATGGTGTTAATTTTACCAATCCATGAACATGGTATATTCTTCACCTTGTTTATAACTTTCTCTATTCCTTTTTTTCAATATCCTATAGTTTTCCAAGTTTAAGTATTTTTTCTATTTGGTTAACTTTATTCTTAAGTATCATAATTTTTTGTTGCAATGTTAATGGCATTGATTTTTAAGTTTCTCTTTCTGAGAATTCATTATTGGTGTACAAAAATTGATTTCTGGTTGTTAATTTTGTATCCTACTACACTGCTGAATTCATTTATTAAATCTAGTAGTTTTTTGGTAGAGTCTTTAAGATTTTCTATGTATACACTATCATGTCATCTGTGAAAAATGACAGTTTTACTACATTCTTTCCAATTTGAATGCCTTTTATTGCTTTTTCATGTCTGATTGCTGTGGGTAGCACTGCCTGTACTATGTTGAATAAGAGTGGTGAAAGAGGATATCCCTCTCTTGTTACTGTTCATAGGGGAAATGCTTTTAGTTTTTTCCCGTTGAATATGATGTTGGCTGTAGGTGTTTTTTTTCATATATTAAATTTATTATGTTGAGTTGTAATCCTGCTATTCCCACTTTGCTGAGAGTTTTTATCAAAAAGGGGTGTTGGATTTTGTCAAATGCTTTTTTCTACATTTGTTGATATGATCATGTGGTTTTTGTCTTTCAATTTGTTTATATGATGTATCACATTAATTAGTTTGCAAATATTGTACCAGCCTTGCATCCCTGGAATAGTTCCAGTTGGTCAAGATGTATGATTTTTCTTTTTACTATATTACTGGATCTGATTTGCAAATATTTTTTGAGAATTTTAGTATAAATGTTCATCAGAGATTTTGGCTTGCAATTCTCTTTCTTTGTACTATCTTTATCTGGTTTTGGAATTGGGATAATGCTGACTTCCTGAAAAGAGGTTAGAAGTATTCCTTCCTCTTGGGTTTTTTTGGAATAATTTAAGAAATATAGGTGTTAGGTCTTCTTTGAATTTTGGTGAAACTCCCCTGTGAAGCCTTCCAGACAAGGGCTTTTGTTTGCTGGGAGCTTTTTGATAATTGCTTCAATTTCATCAGTTTTTACTGGACTATTTAAGTTTTCTGATTCTTCCTGATTCAGTTTTGGAAGATTGCATTTTTCTAGGAATTTTTCCATTTCATCCACCTTGTCCAGCTTGTTGGCATATGCTTGTTCTTAATATCTTCTTACAATTCTTTGTATTTCTGTCTAGCTAAATGTTCATCAATCTTGTTTTTCTTTTCAAAGAACCAGCTCTTGGTTTCTTTGATCGCTTGTATTGTGGTTTTTTGTTTGTTTGTTTGCTTAGTCTCTGTCATTTGTTTCTGCTCTAATCTTTATTATTTCCTTCATTCTACTTACTCTGGCCTTTTCTTATTGTTCACTTTCTAATTCTTTAAGTTGAAAGGTTAAATAGATTATTATTAATTTTTCTTGTGTTTTGAAATAAGCTTGTAGTACTATGAACTTCCATCTCAGTATTGTTTTTGCTGTGTCCCAAAGATTTGGGTTTGTTGTGTGTTCATTTTTCTTTTTTTCAGTAATGTTTTCATTTTTTTTTTTTAAATCTCATTGGTAGCTCATTCATCCTATCTAATAAAGAGGGGATATGCTAATTGACCCTCATGCAGTCACAAAGATGGCAGTGCCCACAGCCAATAAGGAGGGAATATGCTAATTGACTGCCATGCCCTCAAAGATGGCAGTGCCCACAGCCACAAGATGGCAGCACCCAGTCCCCTCAGCCCCACCAGGACAGCAGGCACACGCCTGCCTCCAGAGTCCCCCAGTTTCCTCAGGCCCCCAGCCATCCAGAGCTGGTCCAAGGTGCAGGCAAGCCTTGGATGGCGGCTGCCCAGCCTCCCAGGGCCGCCTGAGGCTTAGGTAACCAGGGCCGGACGAGGCTAGCGCTACCAGCAGTGGCAGCAGCAGAGGTGTGATGGGGGTGTCGCCTTCCCCTGATAGCCGGGTCACCTCCCACCTGAGGGCTCCCGGACTGTGAGAGGGGGAGGGCTGGGCTGAGGGACCCCCCCTCCAGTGCAAGAATTTTTATACACTGGGCCTCTAGTTGTTTAATAACATGCTATTTAGCCTTCATGTGCTTGAATGTTTTGGAGTGTTTTTTACTGTAGTTGATTTCTAATTTCATTCCACTGTGATCTAAGATGATGCTTAATATGATTTCAATCTTCTTGAATTTGTAGAGACTTGTTTGTGTCTTAACATGTGGTCTACATTTGAGAATGGCCCAGGTGCACTTGAGAAGAATGTATATTTTGCAACTTTGGGGTGAAATGTTCTATAAATGTCAATTAAATCCATCTGATCTAGTGTATCATTTAGACTCTCTGTTCTCTTATTAATTTGTTGTCTAGTAGATCTATCCTGTGAAGCCAGCAGGATATAAAAGTCCCTTACTATAGCTGCATTGCTGTTAATCTTTCCCTTAAAGTCCTCCAGAAGTTTATATATAAACTAGAAACCTGATGCACAGATTCATGCACCAGTGGGGTCCCTTGACCTGGCCTGTGGGGATCGGGCCAAAACCAGCAGTCTGACATCCCTCGAGGAGTCCCAGAGAGTGAGAGGGCACTCTGCAAAGTTGCTATTGCTCTGCAGCTCCTGCATTGAGCATCTGCCCCCTGGTGGTCAGTGCGCATCATAGCTACTAGCTACCAGGATTATATCCCCTTTTGGAATCGATCCATTTAGTATTATGCTGTGACCTTTATTGTCTCTTGTGATGGTCTTCATTTTGAAGACTATGTTGTCAGATATAAGTACTGCTACTCAACTTTTTTCATTTCTTTTTGCATGGAAAAATTTTTTCCATCTCTTCATTCTAATCCCGTGTCAATCTTTTGTTCTGAGGGGGTCTCTTTTAGACTGTATATACTTGGGTCATGGTTTTTATATAATTTTAGCTACTATATGTCATTTGATTGGAGCATTTAATCCATTATCCATTTACATTTAAGGTTATTATTGATAGGTACTTATTTATTGTCATTTTAATTCTTTATGTCTATTTCTCTCTCTTTCTTCTCATTACAGCTGATCTCTTAGGATTTCTTGCAGTTCTGGTTTGATGGTGAAAATCTTTCACCCTTTCTTTTTTCATCTTGGAAACTCTTTATTTCACCATCTATTTTGAACAATAGCCTTGTAAGATTTAGTAACCTTGATTTCATATTCTTGCTTTTTATTATATTGAATACTTCATGCCATTCTCTTCTGGCCTATAGAGTTTCTGATTAGAAAATAGCTTACAGCCTTTTGGGATATCCTTTGTAGGTAACATTTGCCTTTCTCTTGCTGCCTTTAAGATTCTCTCTTTGTTTTTAATTTTTGGCATTTTAATTATGATGTGTCTGGGCGTGGGTCTGTTTGGGTTCTTCTTGCTTGGGACTCTCTGTGCCTCCTGAACTTGTGTGACTTTTTACCACCAGGTTAGGAAAGTTTAAAGACTACTTTTTCAAATGGGTTCTCTATCCCTTGCTCACTTTTTTTCCTCTTCTGGTCCTCCTATGATGTGATTATTGTTAAGCTTCATGTTGTCCAACAGCTCCCTTAAGCTGTCCTGTTTTTTAATTGTTTTTTCTTTTTGGTTCTTTGATTGAGTGATTTTCTCTAACTTGTCTTCTAATTCACTGATCCAGTTCTCAGCTTCACCTAATCTGCTGTGTATTGCTTCCAATTTGTTCTTTATTAGTGCTATGTCATTCTTTATTTCTGATTGGTATTTTTTCATACACCAGTCATATTTTTTTCATGCTGTTGAGCATCCTTGCCATCATTATTTTAAACTCTATATCTGATAGATTACTTAGCTCCATTATGTTTAACCCATCTTTGGAGAATTTTCTTGTTCTTTCATTTGGGGCTTATTTTTTGTCTCCCCAGTTGGCTGCCTGTTTGTGTCTGTGTCTATGCATTAGGTATATCTGCAATGACTCCCAATTTCTGGTGCAGGGCCATGTCAGATGCTGTTTGTGATTGGCCCTGAGTACCCTGTTTGGAGCTATCAGCAATCCATAGCTTGTGGCTCCCTCTGCTGGGGCTGGATGCTTTTGGAAAGGACCAAGAGGTGCACCAAGTTCTGCTTTTCCTAGTCCAAGAACCAGAATTTGATCAGGCAAAAACTTAAAGCATCCAGAGACCCACCTCTGCCTTCAGTCTGATTTTTATTCAGTCTTGATTAGCCTCAGGCTATCGACCATAGGGTGGGGCATGAGGTATTCCAACAAGGTGGGACAATTGCTTCTGTCTGCAGGCTGATTGCTATATTCAGTCTCTTATTGGGCCTCAGAAACTCCACAGGGTGGGGTAAGGGTTTTCCAATAAGGTGGGACATTTGATCCTCTCCCTACCCCCAGGCAAAAACTGCCTGCATGGCAAAGGTCTATCTGAGAAAGTTGTCCTCTGCAGTATGAGGGAATGACTCAGCATAGGAAACTGGGGTGTCTGCCTTCTGAGCTCTAATCCCAGAGACCCAACACTGGCTTCTGCTCACACTCCGCCCTCTCTCTGCCATTGTTTAAGGTGTGTGGCTATAGACAAAATGTTTTGCATTGGCCCTTTAAGAGGGTGCCTGCATTTTTAGACCTCTCTCCCTGGCAGACTGCAACCCTGCTGCTTTTTACAAACAGATGTTCTGTGGGCATCTTTCTCAATTCTGGTGCTCTGTGCTGGGGGGCTAAGCTTGGGGTTAGACCCCAGAATTCTCACTAGGAACCCTCCCCACTCCCACCATAACTGAGATATCTCTCTGGAACTTCAGCTGTTGTCTGTAGGAGCCTGGTCAGCCATTTCATGCCTCCACACTTCCTATCAGTCTCTATGTGTTCTCCACTTTCTGTCCTTGTTTATCAGGGTTCTATACAGCTAGTTTTCAGTTGATTATTCCGGATTGTTTTTCTGTATTTTAGTTGTAATTTCAGTTTGGTCCTGGGAGTGTGTCATTGTAGCATACACTTACTCGGTCACCATTTGGAATCTGTCTCAGGTGTTAATGGCAATATAAATAAATGCCTCTGCAAACAGTTCTCTTTTTCAATGCCTCCTATATAACTCAATGCTTCTCATTTTTGCTTTGTCTGTCAATAAGGACCAGATTTGTTGCTAAATTGAACTAATTAATATGTTCTAATTGATGGAAACTTTTTTGTCCTATTAGATATATACAGGAGATAAATCATGATGCATTTAAGTAGATGAATGGTACAGGCAACAATATAATATATTCTGTTTATATGATTTATGGTGTTTGAAGGAGAATTAGTATATTGTAAAGGTATTGATCATGAAAACATTATCCATTTTACTTTTCTCTCCTCTCTTTGAGACAATGATGAAGTATTATTTTTTGTGACCTAAAATTCCATATTTTCAAATGTGTTTATCAGTCCACTAAATTAATGATAGCAGCCAAAAATTTATTAGCCTTTTTTTAAGAGCTATTTTAAATTGGAAAGGATATAGATAATAAGAAATAGAGGTTCTTCAGCTGTGTTTCACTTTTAGATTTGTCTTTATATATAAACCATATGAATTCACTTCACTATAGTTTTTCAAGTATAAGTCCACATTTGTTATAAAAGTAATAGGATGCTGATGGTGTTCAAATGAGAATATAAACATTTGGTATTGCTTTATACAGTATAGTCCAATACCTATGCTACTAGATGGATTGAAATACATTACACTACATGTAGTGGTGCTATGGATTATGTAATAAATAAATATAGAGATTCAAATCTCAGTTCTGCCATTTACTGGCTTTGCTTCTTTGTCCATTTCAAAACACTGTTCTGAGCCCAGTTTCCTCATTTCTAGGTAAAAGAAGTATCAGCCCCAACTCCCATATTTCTTACTTTAACTATTAGGACAAATTTGATGCTAGTTGTCTCCATTGACAAGGGTGAATGCTGGAAATTTATCTTGAAGAAAAACAGCATAATAAAGCCAAAATTAAATCATCACACTTAGACTTGTATTGATACTAGGTAGAATGGAGTTTTATATTAAAAAATTCTACCCAATCTGTCCTCCTTAGGTAGGATTAATTTCTTTCTGAGAATATAAAAATTCTCTTTTTCAAGGAATTTTCTCTCTTCAAGAACATTCTCTGCCTTTGTGGATGCCCACAAAAACAGTATATGTGCATCCAAGTGTTGTTTTATTTCAGGAAATAAATATTAGTGAGGTGTAATTTTTTTGCCATTACATTATGAGCATCTTAATCAATATGCTAGTTTTAAATACTATTTAATAGCTGTCTGAAAAATCAGGCTGAACCAAATGAACAAGGATTATACAAATATAGGATGTAATAGCACATGCAAAAAAATAATGTCTCTAGAATCATTTTGTGAAGACAATGTCCCTACCAACTTTGCACTTTGGACACCATGACTATCCTTGGCAATTAGATGTCTCTGCTACTACCATACCTCAGGAATGAATTCCCTGCTCTAATTTCCTTTACATCAATAACTTCTGATTCACAGCCCTTAGTCTTAACTTTTCATAGGAGATGCAAAGACTGGGTGGTATGTAAGAGGAGGGGAAGTGAGGAGAACAGTGGAGTATGGTATATAGAGAAAGTGATTATCTGGCCATTTTAGCCTCAAAGCTGGAAGTTGTACTTTTTCCCTGTCAATCATATTCCTAACGTGGTGACATCTCCAAATATAGGAATAGTTCATATGTGCCAGGCAATTGAATAAAAAACATCATCTACTCTAGTTTAATACTTTGGCTGCCCAACATCCTCATATGCCCTAATTTTCAAACTTATACTTTCACAATTAATTATCTGGACTATTATAATAAAACTAGAGGCCTGGTGCATGGAATCATGCACTGGTGGAGTTCCTCGTCCTGGCCTGTGGGGATCGGGCAGAAACCGGTTTTCCAACATCCACCCAGGGGTCCCAGATTGCGAGAGGATGCAGGCCAGGCCGAGGGACCCCACCAGTGCACAATTGGGGCCTGGGAGTGACCACAGGAAGGCTCCAGGCCCGTCTCATCCAGTCCCGATTGGCCCGACCCCAGCAGCAAGCTAACCTACTAGTCAGAGTTAGTACACGTCATAGCAACCCATCAAATGGTGGAACAAATGGTCGTGCACTTAGCATATCAGGCTTTTATTATATAGGATCATGCCTTGAATAACAATAGGAAATGTCAAAAACGTCCACCTGAATGGAAGTAACTCATAGTCTTACCAGCTATTTTAACTAGGTTTAGGCTAATGAATCTCAGGTAGACACAAAGAAGCATAGCTAGACATATAGAGAAACTGCTGAAAGCCAAAGACATTCTTAAAAAAGAATAAAGAAAGAAAGAAAGAAAGAAAGAAAGACATCTTGAAAGCTTTAAAAGTTATCTGGTGATAATAGAATGTCTTCCTTTGAAAGTAATACCAATATGTTGCCAGAAGTCCATTCCTTAATTACCACTTTCAACTGAAAATAACTTGGAAGCATAATCTCCTAAATTCTAATCACTGTCCAGTTGATATGTTTTTCTGCAGCTATTCTTGGTGGCAATATTCAAATTAATTATGATTTTTAGTTTCAATCGACACAAATTAAATTGCCAAATAAAACCAAAAGAGAATTTATTAGAAAATAACTTGTCACTTGCAAGATAAGAAAATGGGCCTCAATAAATGAAGGAAGGATCAGAAATAAAATTTTATTCAAAACATATCCAGGAAGATGTGAGGTAAGTAAAATACTACCCGTTTCCGGTTCCCTGCTACCAAAGCTTCACATTTAACACCACATCACTGGCACCATAAGCCCAGCTGGTGCAGCTTCCCCTGGAAATGGAAGGCCTCAGCTACGGCAGCTCTCTTCAAAGCGCGCTCCCCATTGTGCCGGTCCTTTAGTTTGAGCTATAAATCTGTCAGCCCCTACACAGTCATAATTCAAAAGTCTTGCTGAATTGCAGATATATAGACCAACAGACATGTAGAGAGAAGGCTTACAATTTCAATATTAAAATTTCAGCCATGGATAAAGAATAAACATAGGAGCAACAACAATAAAACAACTTTGCTTCTCTTGCCCTAGCTGGTTTGGCTCAGTGAATAGAGTATCAGCCTGCAGACTGAAGGGTCCCAGGTTCACTTCCAGTCAAGAGCACATGCCCAGTTTGCGGGCTTGATCCCCAGTAGGGGCTGTGCAGGAGGCAGTCGATCAATGTTTCTATATCTCTCTTCTCACTTCCTTTATCTGAAATCAATAAAAATGTATATTAAAACAAAACAAAACAAAAAACAAATAAACTTTGCTGGCCCAGATACAAAAATAGTTCTCCTTTTAGACACAAACAATTGATTAGAGCTCAAAATAGGCAAAGAAGCAAGCAAACCCGAAAAGGTTTACACACCAGATTATCTCTCAGCCAACAGAGAATAGAAATTATTAATTTTCAGAGATCACAAATAATAAGACATAAAATCAACTGATCAATTATTCCTGCCTGCAATGATTCTGGCTGCAGACAAGCCAAATATAAAATTAGAAAAATAATATAAAATGCAAAAGTGGTAGAAAGGGTAAATAAAAGTAGGACAAAATTAAAAAAATAAGAGCCAGCAAAGTTCTGTTGACCCTTTGGTTTCTCGCTTCAACAAAATACTCACCTAGACTTGAAGTGTTATGAGGTACACTTCTCTGGGAATTAAGTCTACCTCGTTCTATTACATGAAATCAGTGGGCATCACAGGGAAGATCTCCCAACTGTTAGAGATTATTTTACTGAAAGTGTAAAATCACGATTTTTATACAAATTAACATGTTAAAGATTTTATTTAACTATCATGGGGGAGCCAAACAAACATTTTAATAGATTCAAAGGAGAATTCTGAGACACACATATAGAAGAGGAAATTTTAAAAAACATGTAAATGTAAAAGTGGGAACAGAACTGGATTGTTCCATAGGGGGAGAAATAAATTAATTGTAAGTCCATCAGAAAGGACAAAATTTACATGGAAAAGGTTTGTCTGTACTAATGGTTTCACATCACTACCAGATAGTTATCATTTATAGAATTGTTAGATAACTTCCATAAACTCAGACTTATATAACTTGGAATGATATGCTATAGACCAGTGATCAGCAAACCGTGGCTCGTGAGCCACATGCGGCTCTTTGGCCCCTTGAGTGTGGCTCTTCCACAAAATACCACGTGCGGG
>NW_005368305.1:2053677-2058829 GCF_000412655.1 Myotis brandtii | reverse complement strand
GCCTAATTAAGTTAATAACAATGTACCTACCTATATAGTTTAAGTTTAAAAAATTTGGCTCTTAAAAGAAATTTCAATCGTTGTACTGTTGATATTTGTCTCTGTTGACTAATGAGTTTGCCGACCACTGCTATAGGCAATACTAGTATATAGTTTTCAGTGAAGTCTGCATTTTCTCCAAATCTGTTCCTTGTAAGGTATGTGGTGATAATTTACCACTCTATTTCCCTATGTTTAATCTAATAAGATATATGTCTATAGAATTATCTGTCTATAGAATTATCTGTCAAATATACCTTTTCTTGACTATTTCTGAAAGTGTATTTTCTGAAACATAAGAATCCATTCAAAAGTGCAATCACACAACTTGACAGTTTCACCTATATTGCAGTATGTTTGAATGCATTAAAATTAATTTAAAAATTTAGTATAAACCTTGCTTTTTACATGTAAGCTGTAACTAAACCATCTAAGGTACATTGATTTTCTAAAGTCCTGAAAGTAAATATTTTTGTAGAAAACAAATAAGGAATATTCTCTATAGCATCCAAAACTATCAAAGCTGAACAGCATAAAATGATTAAACATACCATTTCCTTCATCTTTGTATGCCTTTAAAATACCAGAAAAGGTCAAAATGAAAAATCAGGCAAAGGGGTAAAAATGACATACTAATTATATACTAATTTAAGAATGATAGAGAGTCTTTTTCAATGTAGAAGTTTTTCATCGAGATAGTAAGTTGCTATTTTGTAGCTTTGGAGATTTACATAAACTTCTTCAATAACTAACCCAAGAACACTTTTTAAAAAAGAAAATTATTATGAATTGCATCTTCAAAATGAAAATATAATTTATAACTTTAAATCTGAAGGCACCCTGATAATAGGTACATATATTTCTTGTCTCAGATTAACATAATTTATTAAATACTTAACGTGTATCACAATGCTAACTGAGTTTTGGCATAGTGAATTAATTCTTTTGTTGTTGTCGTTAATCCCCACCCAAGGATATTTTTCCCATTGATTTTTAGAGAGAGTGGAAGGGAGGGGAATAGGGGGAGAGAAAGAGAGAGAAAGATCAATGTGAGAGAGACACAACTCCCACTGGCACCCCAACTGGGACTAGGCAGGGATCGAATCTGAAACCCAGGTACATGCCTTTGACTGGGAATCGAACCTACCACCATTCAGTGCACAGACCAATGCTCTAACTACTGAGCACACCAGACAGTACAATTACTTATTTTTTTAATTGCATTGTTTTATAATGGCATTTGGCAGAGAAACATCTTGAAGTGTTCATAAAAATAACAGTTTTATCCCTCTCAAAACAAGTCATTGAGAAGTAACTTACCATATAAAGGGACTTCTCACTAACCTGTCATTTTCAGTCAGTTAAAAACAAAGATAATTGGCCTTTATTGGACACAAAATGGTATATATTGTTGGGATTTCTATATTGGTTTTCCTCTTATTCCTTTTGCAAGTTCTTCAATGATATTTACTTCAGTTGTTAGAGGAAAAATAATCTGATTAGACCCATTGACTCTGAGATGTGAATTTATGAGAATGGTGATTACTGTGTTGTTGTTTTTTCACTTTCTGGTATGCAAAGTAAAATATAAATCAGAACAGAAAATAGTATGGTTGATGTTTTATTTTCACATATATTGGAGGATTTGGACTAGGGTTCTGACTAAGGTTGTCAGGGTAACTAGTTACTAAGTCTGCTCTACCACTTACTTTCAGACATTTGGTGTGCCATTCAATGTTTCCTCATGGATAAATTAAAATTATACTGATATCACACACAGGACTTATGAAGATTAAAAAATATACTACATTGTATTTCAAGATTTCTTAAAAACAATAAGCTGCAGAACATTGTTATTAGCAAAATATTGTATAAATTTCCAAAACATAAGTAAATATATGGAAGAGATGATTCACTTCAGGTGTTGGCAAAGGTTTTCTGGAAAGGGCAGGATAGTAAATATTTTAGGCTTTGCCAGCCATATGGTCTCTCTTGCAGCTACTGCACTCTGCCAACACAGAGTGAAAGCAGCCATAGTCAATAAGTAAATGAATGAGCATGGCTGTGGTCCAATAAAACTTTATTTATGGACAATAAAATTTAAGTATCACAGAAATTTTATTGTGTCATGGAATATTATTTTTTGACAATTATCAAATTATAGTTATGTAAAGCAGCATTCTGAACACACAGGTTGTACAAAAAAGGAATGGGCTGAAAATTGTTCCCATTTAACTTCCCTTCTTTGCTTAGTGCGGCCCCTTCATAACTCCTAGGAAACCCCATAGATAATGATATGAACGTGAATGATACAATGCAACTAAAAGAGTCTTGCAAGTTGTAAAATCCTAGACAACAAGTTATTGTCTCATTAAATTATTATGAATATATCAGCTTGGCGGCTTATGATATATGTTTTCTATTAAAATAATCTTTGAGATAATTTCATTAATTTAGAGCCTGTTTTAAATTCAGGCCAGTAAAATAGGCTTGTTTTTTTTTTCTGTTTATGTCAGGAAAGATAACACAATATTTTAATTACAGTAATACGTACAGGTTTTTACACTGCTTCATGAGTTCAAAGAGAAAAACAAAACATTTAAAAAGTAGTAGTATGCAGAGATCAAAAGAATGGGAGTTCTACCACCTTGAATCTTGTTTTTTATACTGGCATATCACCATTCACTTGACCTCTTTTAGTGTGTGGAAGTCCAAGAGAGTAGGTAAGCCCAATATTTCTTTTTAATATATTTGTTTTTGGAGATGGCATGGAATATTTAGAATCAGAAATTAGGGATTGATATTTCTTAATTTAATGACAAACTGCCTATTGAATATGCATGAATTAACTTTATTAAAGCTTTGTTCTAATTCTAGATACTAGCTGATGTTTAAAATGTAAATATATATTTCATCACTTTCCCTATTCTCTCAAATTTATTTTATTTTTCTATTCTAAATTGTATTTTTTCTGTTACAAAATTTATCTTTAGCTCAACAGGGTTATCATCCTTGCTCATCCTGAAGTCATGTTTCATTTAAAATAAAATACTGAAAGTTATGTTTCATAAAGAGGTTACGGATTACACTAGTTAGGACATACTTGTGTCTGCTCTGGGAGTTCCAAAGCCACAGTGGCTTAATTGAATTTATTTTGTCCCAATGAAAATCTAGGCTGATATATCAGCTCTTCTCTCCAAGTAGAACAAGGCTACTTCTACTTTTGTGCTCCTTCATTCTTATGGTGTGTTTTTATACACATGGTGCAAACTGGCTCATCACAAGTGCACATTGTAACCTGTGGTAAAGGAAGAAGAGGAACTTGGGCAATCATTACCTTTATTATAAATATATGAACTAGACATTGCATGCATTCCTCCTCCTTCTGCTCACATTGACTAGCAATTATGCACAATATAGGCTAATGGACAAGGCTGAGCAATACAGGCTTTTGGCAGCCATGTGCTTGCTCAACATTGAGATTATATTACTATATGGGTGAAAGAAAGAATAGATATTTGAAGACCATAAGCAGGTTTGCTCCAGCTATATGTAGGCTTTGATGAGAAAGACTTGTGTAAAGAGATAGCACAGACTTTGGAATAAAAGTAAATTTAAAATTTTCCTGAAGGAAATGAATAAACAAACTGTAATATCTATATATATAAAAGCCTAAGTGACCATTCAACTGTTATGGTACAATTCACTAGTCCCACGATTCTAAAGAGAATTCAGTTGTTATTATGTCATTGTCAATACATTAAAATCTTTCCCTGGTTTTCTTAACACAGAGTTTATGCATCACTATTGTATTTAATTTCAACATGAACCCAAATATATTTTAGATGGAACGATAAAATTTTGAGAAAGAAGTGCTCTGGCAAAAGATTAGTGGTATAGCCCAAGCGTATTCTCCACTTCTACCCAACAGCAACACATAATAAGGTGGTGTGAGGTGGGACTAATGCCTACTTGGCTGCACAGTCCCCTAAAGGTGTTAATAGAGTTGAGTGGACAGTTGAACTTCTATCTCCATTGTTGTCATGAAATGAAATTAAGTGATACAGGTCAGGGTAGTAGACATTGTTTCCTCCCTCACCTGGAGTCAGCAGAGCCATATGAAAAGCTACGACCTTCACCTCCAACCCCAATGAAGGAGACAGATGAGAGGTGAAAGGTAGGTAAGAAGTGGGGTAGTTGGGATTCTGCTTTCCCCATATTAGTAGGGTCAAGCAGAGTGCTGACTTTCTGCAACCAACCATGCTGTAACACAGTGGTGTTAGCAGCCTCCACTGTCCCTCCCGTACTGGAAACTGGGTCCAGAGGGGAGCACTTTGTACACTCCCTCTAAGAGGCAATGAGATGGTGCAAGTTGGTGGCCACTTCCACTGGGAATCTGTCAGTGTGACTGAGAGGTAGGTGAAGTAGAATGAGTCTTCATTATAATTTTGCTGGGTCCAGTGGGAAGCTAATATACATACCTACCAAGCCCCATGTTACAACTCAAAAAGAGGATTGGCTATTGAAATAAAAGAAGATTAATAACAATTCAATGTCTCATAAATCATATCCTTATTGCCCAGGCTTCAGAAGTCACTTGTCACACCAAGAACCAGGAAATATCACAGCATGAATGAGAAATGGCAATCCATAGATACCAACACCAAAATGATACAGATTCTGCAGTTATTTCACAGGAATTTTAAAACAAAGGTATTTAAAACTGAATTGTGAATTATTTTGAAATAAATGAATGGATAGGAAATATCATCAAAGAAATAAAAAAGACTAAGTGGAAACTGTAAACCTGAAAAAAATTCATAGGAATAAAGAAGTCACTGGATGACCTGAAGAGCACAGTGAAGAGGACAGATTATGGAGTTAATGAGGACAGATCAAGGGAATTCACACAACGTGAAAAACAGAGAAAATATACTGGGTGGGGGAGTCTTAAGGACCTGTGTAGTACAATTTAAAAACAGCCAATCCTATCTAATAATAGAGAAACATGGTAATTAGCCGTACCTCCGCTACCCTTCCCATTGGCTAATCAGGGCAATATGCAAATTAACTGCCAACCAAGATGGCGGCCGGCAGCCAGGCAGCTTGAAGC
>NW_005368305.1:2037229-2052833 GCF_000412655.1 Myotis brandtii | reverse complement strand
CAACCCCCTGATTGGCCCTGCTCTGTGCGTGACAGGGGGTGGCACCGCAACCTCCCTATTCACCCTGCCTTGAGTGTGACAGGGGACGGTGCCCCAACCCCCCAATCGGCCCTACCCTGAGCCTGACTAGGGGTGGCATCACAACCTCCTGATCTGCCCTGCTCTGTGCATGACAGGGGGTGGCGCCCCAACTCCCCAATCAGCCCTGCTCTGAGCCTGACCAGGGGCTGCACCTAGGGATTGGGCGTGCCCTCTGCCACCCGGGAGCAGGCCTAAGCCAGCAGGCCGTTATCTCCCGAGGGGTCCCAGACTGCGAGAGGGCACAGGCCGGGCTGAGGGACCCCCCTCCCCGCCGAGTGCACATATTTTTGTGCCCCGGGCCTCTAGTATTTACATAACTGGGGTCTCAGAAGGAGAAAACAGAGCAAGTGGGACTGAAAAAGTATTCAGAAACATAATGACTGTCTACTTCCCAAATTTGGTTAACACATAAACACACAGACTTAGGAAGTTGAATGGATGAATGAAAGATTTTCTGAATACTGAAGACAAAGGAAAAAATCTTAAAAAGCAACCACAGGAGAAAATAATTACCTATATTGAAACACCAATTCAAACAATAATGGATTTCTCCTGTGAAGACCAGAAGTGGCACAATGTTTTTCAAGCACTGGAAAAAAAAAACATCCTATCAACCATGAATTCTGTATTAAGTGAAATTACCTTTCAGAAATAAATGGGGAATAAAGACATTTTTCAGAAGAAGGAAGACTAAGAGATAGGAATGGAGTTTGATGTGGCAATCTATATATATAAAAGCCTAAGCGACCGTTACAACTGAACGACCGACCAGTCGCTATAATGACACACTGACCACCAGGGGGCAGAAGCTCAATGCAGGAGCTGTCCCCTGGTGGTCAGTGTGCACCCACAGCCAACCTCCCACAGCCAACCTCCCACAGCCAACCTTCCACAGTCGGCCAACCTCCTGTGGTACCTCCCCCCGGCCAGTCGGCCCTGATTAACCCGGTCGGCCCCAATCGCTGCCCAGGCCGAGGGACCCCACCCGTGCACGAATTCGTGCACCAGGCCTCTAGTAAAACATAAATGAGCCTTGTGGTGATGCTGCTCTTTTGTAAGTTTACTGCATCAAAGTTAATATTCTGGTTGCGATACTTTACTATAGTTTTGCAAGATGTTACCATTAGAGTAAACTGTGTAAAGGTACATAGGATCTCTCTGTGCTATATTTTTACAACTTCACTCAAATCTACAATGATCTGAAAATAAAAGTTTAATTGAAAAACTGTCCTATTTCCTCTGTAACAAAATCTATGTTAAATTAGACATTTCAATTGAGAATTTTAAAATATGATAGACAATAGACAATAGAACATTTATCTACATACATAAATGTTCATGTAGGTATTTGAGAGTCAATTATCCTAACACTCCAAGCAAAATAAGGGAGTAAAATTTAAGGTATGAAAGAAATGTTAAGGATTTCTTTGGAAATAAAAATAACTATGATAAGCTCCATTCCTCATTCCTTCTCTTTCAATTAAGACTGATAGGAGGGAGGGAGGGAGGGAGGGAGGGAGGGAAGGAGGAAGGAAAGGATGAAAAAAATCTAAAATTCTGAAGAAAGGCTGCATCATTGCTAGAGTAAATCTAATGAAGAGAAAACTATCTTTAGATGTATCCTCACTCAGTTTTTCAGAAAGTTAAAGTGACAACAGACATTGGCACATGTAATTAATTTGGTCAGTAATCATTTGTTGAAAATATATTTGAGCCCTGGCTGGGTGGCTCATTTGTTTGGAGCATTGGCCTATAAACCAAAAGGGTTGCAGGTTCAATTCCCAGTCAGGATGCATGCGTGGGTTGTGGGTTTGATACCTGGTTGGGGCGTGTACAAGAGGTGGACAATTGTTTTTCACAGTAGCTGCACCAGTCTGCATTCCCATCAACAGGACACAAGGGTTCACTTTTCTCCACATCCTTGCCAACACTTGTTTGATTTATTGATGATAGCCATTTGGGCGGGTATGAAGTAATATCTCACTGGGGTTTTTAATTTGCACTTATCTGATGATTAGTGATGTTGAGCATCTTTTCATAAGTTTATTGGCCTCTTTAGAGAAATGTCTATTCATGCCCTTTGCCCATTTTTTAGATTGTTGCTTTTATGGTGTTGCATTATATATATTCTTTATAAATTTTGGTTATAAGCCCTTATCAGATGTATTGGGGAATATGTTCTCTCATTCAGTGGGTTGTCTTTTTCATTTTGTGAAAGGTGGTTTCTTTTGCTCTCCAAAAACTTTTTAATTTGATGTAATCCCATTTGCTTATTTTTCCTTTTGTTTCTCTTGCTGAAGGAGATATATCAGAAAAAAAAACACAAAAAACATTGCCATAAGAAATGTTTGAGATTTTACTGCCTATGTTTTGTTCTAAGAATTTTATGGGTTAGAGTCTAATATATTTTACATGATTGAAACATTTTAATAATATGTACTTAAATATGTACAGTTATGTCTTCTTGGTTTGGGGATTTGGGATAAGACTATTCTTTGTGTTTACATAGAATCAATAAAATAAAGAAAACAATAAGAAACAAAGTGTTAAACAGAAATAAAACTCCAGGCCTGTAAGCAATGCTCTCTGCAATTCTGTATAATTTTTCCCCGGCGGATAAAACTATTTCACACAGAAAATAAGGAATCAAAAAAGTAAAACTCATATTTAAATCTTACTTTAATTTGCGTTTGTTAGGCTAATCTGGACGTTATGGGGATTGGAAAAATAATAAGATCATTAATTGAGATATGGTTCTATAACATGGGAGTGAATTCAAGATTAATGAGCTTTTATTCTGGGCATGGAGTGATGCTTCAGTCCCATATCTGTGGTTCCCCACCCCCACAAGTATTGGAGCTAAACACCTGGTTGTTTACCTCCACCTCTGCCCTTCATAAGAAAGATATAATACATGATATATGTTCAGACTCTTTAAATTGTTATTATTGTTATGTTAGGATAAAGGAACCTAAAAAAATAAATGTCAAATATTTGGATGATTGAGTTTTGCAAAGAGAAAAGGGTGAATCTGTGTGTGGGCAGCTATGAGTCAGAGTGCAGGAAAATCCAGAGTAACCAGGGAACATTGTTCTGAAGTTTCAATTTTAATCAGTGAAACTAATTGGAAACCTCCATTAACTGTTTTCAATGGTAGATCTATTAATTCTACAATGTTACCAGTTCATAGGCTGTGACAGATAATAAAACAAAGTTCAGGTAACTCCTCAAGGGTTGCTCTTATATGGAAATTGAATTTATAAATTAAGTGTGATTCCTCCCACTGAAGAATATTGTAATTCAGCTTTCAATTAGTTATGAGCTATACACCCCTTTTCAGAAGACATCCATTTAATAATTAAGTAATGTTCAGAATTAATAATTATAGGGCCCTTTCAATAAGACAATATTTAATAAGGTTTTTCACAGGGACTTTGGTATTTTGAACTGTAATAAATGCTCACTATTCTTTTAATAGAAGTATGTAGACATTCAGTATCCAAAAGATCTTCTCAGTTTAATATATTTTACTCTTTTGGTAAACCTATACTTCTTGTTTTAAATTCTCTCATGTCACAATAATAATTTTCATGTTATTTTTCTGGAAACCAAACCTGTCAAAGATGTCCCAATTGAAGAAAGGGAGAACAAATCTAGCAGAAAAAAAAATATTTATAGATTGATAAGGAATTTTAGGTATAAAACATGACCTGAATCAGTCTGTTATGGTTGTAAAATAAGGTCTCTTCTTCCCTGAAGATAGTGGATTAGAAAGTTTTTGAAGCATAACTCCCTACATCCTCATTTAAATTCTTATCCAGGAAATCTATCCGCAAAGCTAGCTGAACACATCTTTGAGGCTCGCTCACAGCAGATTTGGATTCCATGTGCAATGGGCAATTCCAGTTATGGGAGAAAGCATGTACTGGATTTTTAGCTCTATAAAATCCATCCTTGACCTACAAATTTAGTCTTTCCACTGACTGAAACTCAAATTTTACCTGTAATGATTATTTTAAAAACCATAATCATCTTATACCATCAAATGGCATGATTGTTATTTGATAAGTCAGTAAAGCAGACAGGTCCTTTGCTAATATTCTCCATGACTACCTCTGAATTGGACAGTAAGATATGCTGCTTAATGGCTGAGAAAAAATGGGGTCTGAAAACCTTTGTTTTATTTTTATATTTTTTAAAAATTGAGATACAGCTGACATATCAGATTGTGTAAATTTAATATGTACAGTGTGTTGATTTGATTCATATTTACAGTATTGCAAAATAATTATACTTACAGCATGAGCTAACACCTCTATCACATCACATAATTATCATTTTTTGGTGTGTGGTGAGAATATTTCAGATCTAGTCTTTTAGCAACTTTGAAGTAGATAATATAGTATCTTGACTATAATCATTCTGCTGTAAATTAGATCTCCAGAACTTAATTTATCTTTTGGCCACAAGTGTGTACCCTTTAACGACATCTGCTCAATTTCCCTAACCCCCTAGTCTCTGGTAGCCACCATTCTACTCTCTATTTATAGGAGCTATGTTTTTTTTAGATTCCATATCAAGTGATGTCATATCATATTTGTCTTTCTCTGTCTGGTTTATCTCACTAAGCCCTCAAGGTTCATCCATTTGTTGCAAATGGCAGGATTTCCTTCTTTCTTCTGGTGCAATAATATTTCATGGTGTCTGTCTGTCTATCTATCTATCAATCAATATATTTATATATTTATATATCTATCTAAATATACTACATCTTTATCCATTCATCCATTGACAAACACTTGGGTTGTTTCCATACCTTAGTCACTGTAATTAGTGCTACAAAAAAACATGTGAGTACAGATATCTTTTCGATATCCTGTTTTCAATTCCTTTGGATATGTACTCAGATGTGAGATTGCTGGATTATATTATAGTTGTCTTTTTAATTATTTGAAGAACTTCCATTTTGTTTTCCATAGTGGCTGAGCCAATTTGCATCCCTATCAACAGGGCAGAAGTATTCCCCTTTTTCCACATCTTCACAACACTGTTATATTTTGTTTTCTTGATGATAGCCATTCTAATAGGTGTGTGATGTTATCTCAGTTTGATTTTTAACTTGTATTTTACTGATGATTAGTGATGTGGAACATTTTTTTATGTACCAGTTGGCCATTTGTGTGCCTTCTTTGGAAAAACATCTATTCAGTTCCTCTAACTATTTCTAAATCAATAAGAACCTGTCCTTGGGGGCAGTACACATAATCCTGTACAAAATAAATTAATCACGTGTTGCCTAAGCTAAAAATATTGTAATTTAAGAGTGCTCCCCTTTACATTGTTTTAGGGGGGTTACAAATTTTATTAGCTTTTCTGAGTCTCTGTTCTTTATATTTAAAGTTTCCATGTTCATCTAACAACCTTCTGATATATAATTTAGTCTAAAATATTATAAGATTAACTTCTCTCAAATTAGTAGTGATATAAATATTCTAATAACTGACAATATGTACTTCTCATACCAAATATCATGAAGAAAATTTCTAGTATGTATCTGCCTTTTTAAAAATTTTCAAATATGTTTTAAAGTATTAGAATTGCATTACTTCTAGTTTCCCTGACAAATTTTAGTTGTTAGACCCATAAAATTCTGAACCAGGTATTGGAAAATATTCCCATGCAAAAGAATTTTCTGTATTTATTAACATTAAACATCTCAATATATGGCCAGTTTGCTCTATGCAAACCTAATTTTTTTAGTAATAACTTATTGTTCATTGAGATGGTAGCAATACCAGCATTAGGTGAATGGATTTTTTTTTCCAGACACTCACCAGTATAGCTTGCCATCAAATTTTGTGATCTTTAACAAATAGATTCACATTTTGATTATTTTCAATTATTTTTAAATAAACATGATATATTAAAGGAAAATTGTTTGAAGACTTGATGAGTAGTGTTACTATTGCTCATTGAAAGTGGACATTATCTCCTGGCTAGTTGGCTCAGTGGTTGAGCATCAATCCATGAACCAGGTCATGGTTTGATTCCCAGTCAGGGCATATGCCCAGGTTGTGGGCTTGATTCCCAGTCGAGAGTGTGCAGAAGGCAGGAGATCAACGATTCTCTCTCATCATTGATATTTCTATCTTTCTTTCCCTCTCTCTTCCTCTCTCTGAAATAAATAAAAACATATTAGCCCCAACCGGTTTGGCTCAGTGGATAGAGCATCGGTCTGCGGACTGAAGGGTTCCAGGTTTGATTCTTGTCTAGGGCATGTACCTTGGTTGCGGGCACATCCCCAGTAGGGGGTGTGCAGGAGGCAGCTGATTGATGTTTCTCTCTCATCGATGTTTCTAACTCTCTATCCCTCTCCCTTCCTCTCTGTAAAGGATCAATACAAATATATTAAACAATATATATTAAAAAAGAAAAAGAAAGTGGACATTATTGCCCAGATTTGAAAGAGTTTAAAAATTAGAAACATTTTTTGAAAAAAAAAAGTTTAGCTTTTAGAAAAAGTAATTATTTTTCCCCTCATACACTTGAGTATATCTTATTCAGAAAATAATGTTAAATGATCATAGGTGCTTTTATGAAAATGGTTTGCTTAAATTACAATGATTCTTTCAGGATGGTTCTTGATAAACCTGTATTTTCTTCTTTTCCTGTAAGTTTACATTAATTAGCATCAAGAAATATATAAATTCTAGTTACAGTGTAAATAATTTGACTTACTAGGAGGCATAACCTAAATATTTTTCTAATAGAAGACATTTATAAAAAATATCCATCTCACAATAGATAAAAGTCAAAATCATTCACATACATCATTTAACTCCTAGTAACAGATAATTTCCAAAATAGCAGGAGCACCATACCCACTAACAAGGTTCATAAAGTACTATAGAATGCGTGTGCTCAAAACACCATTCCTCTGATATTGGTTTTCTCTAATGAAATTTTTGGAGTAGGTGAGAGGAAGAAGATCAAAGCAGAAATCTGGGAATAGTTCTTTGTACTTTTCAATTTTTAAAAGTCTCATTTTTCAGATGAAGAAAGAACCTTTATTTTCAGAAGCAAGAACTCATTTTACACAAGTATGAAAGAAAGCAAAACCAAAGCCAACCAATAAATTTTAGTAGTTTTTCTTTTTATAAATGTTGAAAAGGAATACTGCAAATTACTGATTTTAGTGACAAGTAATCAGGTAAACACAACAAAATGTATATATAAAATAGTACATTTTGTTAATCTTGAAAAGTATAATTGAGTTTTAATTATTGGTTTTTCATATAAGGCAAATTAAATGTAATGTTATTTTAAAAGACTATGAAATATTTATTCTTGTCAATTCACATCAACATCCTATTTCTGAGATTATCTTTTGAAAAAAGACACAACTCCAGATGTATTTGTCAAACATATTGTGTTTGGAGCTTAATTAATTGGGCTAGGGTTCAATATATAATTGTCATATGACCTAACAAGAAACACAATACTATTTATTAAAATATTACTCTTTAGTGTTCTCAGATTTGAGTTAATAATAAATAATTATGTTATAATATTATACAGAATCATTTTACAAAATGATCTTGCTATATTTACTTATGAATCATATTTTAAAAATATGAATATATTCTTATTTTTAAAATTACATGTCAAGGCACAATAATTGATCATTAACTCTATGACAATCTGTGACAGAAAATTTAGTTAGACTGATAAGTATAATTTATTGAAAAAAGTGGAATAGAATATAGAGGTTAAGGAAAAATAGAAGGCAATATTACATAGTACATATAGTCCAATCAGTCCTTAATATCAAAAGTTAAAAAGAGAAGTGGTGAAAATTTATCTAAATATATGAATGAATGACAGAGCTACAAATAAAAGCCAGAGTAGTAATATGTTTTAAATTTGATAGCAGATAGAAAATATTCTATTTACACTTGTCTTCAGAGACAATATAATATTTAATTAGATTAAGTTGATAATGTCCTTTGTGTCCCCAATGAGCTATGTTCTCTACAGCCAGTATAAAGCCTAAAACATTAAATGGGATTTAGTAAATTGGCTACTGATTAAATTTTAAGTTTCTTGAGAGTTGAAATTATACTTTATTTATTTATTCTCATGCTTCCTTTATGACTCCAGTATAAACATCACCAAATGACATCATCTTATCGTAATTCAATTGTTATTTCATGTTTACATTTTAATTTTCTTCTTAACAGGGTTTGCAATAATTATCATTTCCTTTTAGAATAACTGTTTTAAAATATTCCTTGACTATGCTTCTATATTGTTTTTTAATATATTTTTATTGATTCCAGAGAAGAATGGAAAGAGAGAAAACATCAATAATGAGTGAATCATTGATCAGCTGCCTTCTGCATGCCCCACACTGGGGATTGAGCCCGTAACCCTGGTATGTGCCCTGACTGAGAATCTAACATAGGTCAATGCTCAAACACTGAGTCTCACTGGCCGGGCAATACTGCTATTGTTTTTCTCCAATCTACATGTTTTGATTTGTTTTTCACCCCTGTCTCCTTTGTTGGTTTCTGTTCCTCACTTCCATCTTCATGTTTTGGAGCATCCCAGGATTTTCTCCTCTATGGAAAACAATATAATGGTTACTCAAAATTTATAAATAGAGCTGCTGTATAAACCAGCAATTCCATTTGTAAGTGTATACCCAAAAGAGTTTAAAGCAGGACCTCAAACATAATGGTTACTCAAAAATTTATAAATAGAGCTGCTGTATAAACCAGCAATTCCATTTGTAAGTGTATATATACCCAAAAGAGTTTAAAGCAGGACCTCAAACATATTTGTAAACTAATATTCATAGTAGCATTATTCACAATAAGCAAAAGGTGGAAACAACTCAAATGCCCATTGATAGATAGATGGATAAACAAAATGCAGTATATTACATACAGTATAATATTATTCAGCCTTAAAAAGAATGAAATTCTGATACATGCTACATCATACATGAATCTTGAAGATATGCTAAATTAAGCATATCACAAAAAGGATAAACACTATATTATTCCAGTTATGTTTAACTATCCAGAATAGTTAAATTCATAGAGACAAAAGCAAAATAGTTGTTGCTAGGGACTGGTGTGAAAGAGAAATGGAAGTTATATTTTAATGTGGACAGAGGTTCAGTTTGGGATGATGAAAAAGTTCTGGAGATGGACAGTGGTGATGGTTACACAACAATATGAATGTACTTTTGGCCACCGAATTAATTGTAGATTTAAAAATTGTTAAGAAGGTAAATTGTATGTTATATATATTTTACCAACTACTTTAAAAAGCATAATCCCATAAAAACTAATCATAAATGGATGCTAGGTGGATTGTTTAAATACACCAGGCTATACCTAAATGATGGGTATACAATGAAGCAAAAATAAGTTTTAAAACACTGATAATTCCACAATCATGAATGAGACAAAACTCAAAGTGAGAGCACACAATTAAATATGTTTAATAAAACTGGTGGAATGTGTAAAGACTTGGCTTGAATTTTGTGAGGTGAAACTGAAATAGAAAGATGGTAAAATCTCAAGAATAAACTAAAAAATCCGTAGTTAGAATTCATCAAAGACTACTAACAAATGTGTAACACAATACCATGTGATTGTCTAAATGTCATTGAATTTTTTCTTGCCTCTTCTAAAGATTCATACTTTAAGCTGAAAGATGACAAAGTCATCATTGGCATCAAGTAACCACAGCTGTTGGGAGAATAGGACTAAAGAAAAGTAAACGAAGAAAAACTGATGGATTCACACTTATTTTACTCAAAACCAGTATCTGTGACTCTAGTGGTATTAGTGAACCTGTGATAGTTTATAATTCAATAAAGTTCTCCCAGAGCAGAGTAGAAATTGATAAATGTGACCTGAGCTAGTTGATCATTGTCAAGAGGAAAAAAAAATAGAAGTATTTTCTCTCTGGTACATTTCTATAATAAATCACAGCACTTAGGTCTTTGACCAAACAAGACAACCAATCAGCAGAAGTTATCATTAATTGTCTTTTTTTCCTATAGCCTGGACATGTGCTACCTTAAAATTTTTTCTACTTTCTAAAGTTTCCACATCAATAATATAACTCACTAATAAAAGTCAATTATGGAACTAATATATAATTATGTAAACTGTGTTATAAAAAATCAACCAGATGTCATGTGGTGACTTTTTACCCAGGAAATAAATTGTGAAATAATGATAATTTGACTTTACAAATTTATCTAACACATGAGCATCAGATTTATATTTGTCTAAGTTCCTGACAGTATTAATAATGTGCATCATTAAAGAGCACTAGGAGCAGGCAGAATGAAAAGGAAAGGTGAAGCAGAATAAATAGAGAAATCTCTTTAAATCAATGAAGGCAGTCCATATAAAAGGAGGAAAATTAAAAGCTTAATGAAAAATATTTTAACATATTATAAAATAGTTTAAAAAATTTTAATGGAGCTCAGGCTATTAAGAAAACATTTGTTTTATGTTGAAATCAATCAATTTAGTTTAATTTTGATAAAATACAGATACTTATACCTATAATTTATAATTATTTATTGCGCAATTAATTTTATTTTGACTCATGCATATCTAGCAATGATGAATGTGCTTTAGTGTAACCATGTAATTATCACTGTATAATTAAAACATAGTATAATTCAACATTCATTCTACTCTAAAAATTAATATAAAAATAATATTTTATCTCTGCCTGTGTTGCTCAGTGGTTGAGTGCCACCCTATGAACCAGGAGGTCATGGTTCAAGTCCCCATCATGGCACATGCCTGGGTTGCAGACTTGATCCCCAGTAGGGGACGTGCAGGAGGCAGCCAATCAATGATTCTCATCTTTGATGTTTCTATTTCTCTCATCCTTCTCTCTGAAATCAATAAAAATATATTAAAAATAATATTTTGTTATTGCAGAATATCAAATACTATTGATCTTCCAGAAATATGTCAGATTTATAGTGGGCATTCTGAACCTCCTGATATAACCATACACATTTCCTGAAATGTATTCAAATCCAGTTTGAAAAGGAAAAACCTATAGGAAGATTAAGCTTTTATAATCATCTCTCAGTGTTAGGTTTGTGGCAAATTCTCAATTATCAAAATAAACTTTTTAAATCTCCCTATAGACTCTGCTTGTGTTTCAGCCTTCTCCTAGCATTCAGATACTAGAGAGAAAGTTGAGGCCCGATTCAAAGTTAGGAACCAAAGCTTGATTTTTTACAGACCATCCTGGTAAACATTCATATTGATTGATAGAGAGGAACATGCAACATCTTCCATCAAAAGAAACCCAAGGAAATCTGCAAGTAAAATCACACAAAAACTTCAAGTTTTAGTAGCAAAGTTACATTTATAAAGTTCATATTAAAAAAAAGTTTTAAAACACTAGAGATTGACCAAAATAAAGCAGACATTGAGGAGATATACACATTCTCCTCTTCATTCTTTTCCAGCCTATTTATTCCAGTTCAGGGGCGAGAGTGGCTGGAGCTTATCCCATAAGCTCAATGTATGAGGCAGGCACCCAATCTGGACACAATGCCTTTCCATCACTGGACCACTCACACCACTCACACACACCCACACGCACTCATACTGGGACAATTTAGACACACTAATTCACCTCATGTGCACTTCTCTGGGATGTGGGGGAAAACAGGAGTTCCTGGAGAAAACCCACACAGACATGGGAGAAGGGTCAAACCACACAGAAAGTGGAACTGATAGAACAAATTTTTGGGGGGTCTCATCATTGTTATAACAAAACAATGAAATAAAGTTGAATACAATGACATTATTCAAAGACCTGCTGTAGTCAACTTCTAGAATTTTTGTTGTTAAAAGTAGAGCTGAAAAGATTTAACAAAGTCATGTGGAAGTCTTATGTTCTGGTGTCAGGAGCTAGAAGAGCTAATAATCAATATTATATTGCTGTCCACATTCATAAATTTCTGGGTGCATGTGTGTGTTATACAGAATTTCTATCTTCTTATGAAAATATTGAGGGTAGGGAAGATTATTAGGAAGGTGAAATTTGGCACTTCTAAGTAAACTAACCAAAATAAATGTAATAATAGCTCAAGGCCCATAGAAATCTTCAACAAAATAATTAGATTTAACATTATAATTAAATTTAACATTATGCTGGACTTCAGAATTCTTAATGCATTCATTGGCAAGCAATTCCAAGGTCAGAGCAGCTTTTTACAATCTTGGGGAAAATAGGAAGGATAACTATCTGTTAAGTGATTATTAATGTCCCTTTTGTTTTTTACTGTATTTTAAATAAATCAATCAATTCAAATGATATTTAATTCTCTAACAATAATGATACTAAGGGAAGAAGTGTCTGAAAAAATGTTTCCTATGCGTGTGAAAACCAAATATTTTAATTATGACTTCTCAGCTGTTGGAAAGTAAAGTTGCATCAAGGAAAGTAAAATTTTCTCCTAAATGTTCCCTTATGTGGAAACACAGGCAAAGATGGGATTTTTCTAAACATAACAGCTTTATAAACATTTCAAACATCTTAGACATTTTTTATACAGATGATAAATATGCACAGTTTTTAGTTAACACAATGCACTGCTTAAGTTGTTTTCCCCACTTGTTAGTTCTACAATAATAAATTAAAGGATGATAGATAAAATGCCATTTTTATATTATAGTTTCCCTTTTTGTTATATGTTCCTCCAACTGTTGATTTTTTCAAAAGTCACTTGATATTTATGGGAAATTTAATATTGCTTTTTCTCAGAAAGTATAATGGTTTTAATAGCAGTTACTTAATATGGTTTTGATAAATAGGTACATTTGGCTTAGCATTGTATATTTTAAGTCAAAATGACATTAACTTGATGTTATTACTTGTGTTCTACTGCAATTTCAGACTGAAAAACTCCTATATAATAAAAACCTAATATGCAAATCAGCTGAACAGCAGAACAACTGGTCGCTATGACGTGCACTGACCACCAGGGGGCAGAAACTCATGCAGGAGCTTCCCCCTGGTGGTCAGTACACTCCCACAGGGGGAGTGCTGCTCAGTCAGAAGCCTGGCTCATGCCTTGGCAAGTTCAGTGGCAGTGGTGGGAGCCTCTCCCACCTCTGCGGCAGTGCTAAGGATCCTGGAAGTGGGCCTAAGCTGGCAGGCGGACATCCCCCGAGGGGTCCCCAACGGTGAGAGGGCACAGGCCGAGCTGAGGGACCACCTTCCCAGTGCACAAATGTCGTGCACTGGTCCTCTAGTAAACAAATAAAAACCACCTAAGGAATTACACTGGCTGAATTCAAGACATATAGAAATAGAAAGTATCAAAAGAATCAAACTCCATTTGGCCATAGCCTCGGTATATTGTGACCATCTACAATTTTTCCAGTAGTGGAGTCAGAAATAATCAAGTGTTATTCAATTTCCAAGAACATGTTTTTGCAAAACCAGAGTAATTTAAGATCTGATTTATGACATCATAAAAAAATTTCCAACCTACTGAGTTGAAGGAGCTCAACATTACTGATTCAATTAATGAAGAAGGCACATTATGCTGATATTTATCTAATAAAAAGTATTTGAGTAAGATTAGGACAACTAACAGAGGAGCCTATATGTTGATGAATAAAATAATATATCTATATAAGTAATGGTTGGTATGCACTATTCCTAACTGAGTGAATTTTTTTTCCTGAAAAAATTAAACTTTAACATTAACATTTACTCTTTAGTTTTATAGTTCCTATTGGCTAGACAAACAGGAATAATGCAGAATCACTGTCCTCAGATTCTTAGAATCTGAAGAAACAAATAAAATGAAGTCTTCATACATATCCTTTGATACGATCTTATTAAATCTTCACCAGGAAACTTGAATATGAAATATGAGGAGCCCGAAGAAATAGAGGGTAATTTCCAGACATATGGCTTTGATATCAATGTGAATGATAAACTAATTAACACGGAGAATCTGTGGAGGCCAGGATATAAAAGATATGGAGATCATTTTTGAACATGCTGGTGGTGAGATGCCCGAAACACATTCAAGCAGAGGTATCCAGCACCTGTAAGAAGGACAAAACTTTAATGAAGTATGATACATAGTTTGAAATAATCTTAATTTATTGTATTTATAATTTCATGTATGTAGAAAAACTCAATATCTATATAATGAAAATGTGTAGGTATTAAGAAAGAAATTTGGTTAAAGAGAAAGGAGTGTACAATGACAGTTATTATGTGGTCTTAATGATTTAAAATAAAGAGTATTTGTAATATTTATTTAATTCATTTAAGAAAGAAAATATTCAGAATTTCTACTTATTCTTATGAAATATCTATAGATCCAGCTTTCCCTTAGATCTATTATTAGTTGAATAAATGGTAAATTAGAAAAATGCTAATAAATAAGCAATATAAGATATAATTTTTGATAATCATATGGGATATCATCCACCAGAAGTTTCCACCTTCCTTCCAATCCACACACACACACAGAGTTGTCTATGTACATATATAAAGTAATTATGTATTAATTTCTTATGCATACACAAAAGAGGCTTTATGATTACATCTGTGTTATAGTATACTAGAGGCCCAATGCACGAAACTCGTGCAAGAGTAGGCCTTCCTTCTCCCAGCTGCCTGCAGCAACTTCCCTCTGGCACTCGGGACCTGGGCTTCCCTCACAGCCCTGGCTTTGCTGGAAGGTCGTCCAGTCTAATTAGCATACTATGTTTTTATTATTGTAGATAATATATCCAAATAGGTGTATTTATATTTTCATCTATCTATCTATCTACTTTGGTGTACTTATCAAAAAATGAAAGAACTGCCTGGCCAGTGTGGGCTCAGTGGTTGAATGTTGACCTATGAACCAGTAGATCACAGTTCAATTCCTGGTCAGGGCACATGCCCAGGTTGCAGGCTTGATCCCCAGTGTGGGGTGTGCAGGAGGCAGCTAATCAATGATTCTCTCTCATCATTGATTTCTCTGTCTCTCTGTCTCTCTGTCTGTCTCTCTCTCTCTCTCTCTTCCTCTCTGAAATAAATAAAATAGATAAACAGATAAATAAATAAAATCTGAGAACTAATAAATAGGGCACAGTTCTATCAAATAAAATTTTCATTTCTATTTTAATAAGGATTTTTATTTGTATCAATTTTTAAAAAACTCTTCAATAATTTTTATCATTAGTTATATATTGCTTTGATAAATAGAACATAGATAAACTTTATACCTTTTAAAGTATTTTAAAGCATAAACAATTTTTTTAAATATTTTCTTTTGAACAGATGCTCTTTCTTAATGAAGAAATAGTGACTCCATCCTGGTAATCAATTTGCTTATGGGTATTTAGTTTCAAGTTTATAATGACTTCCTTATGGTGTGTGCGTGTGTGTGTGTGTGTGTGTGTGTGTGTGTGTGTGTGAGAGAGAGAGAGAGAGCATGTGTATCCCTGTG
>NW_005368305.1:2027624-2035401 GCF_000412655.1 Myotis brandtii | reverse complement strand
GCACGGGGTGGGGGAAGGGTGGTGGTGTCCCTCAGCCCAGCCTGCATGCTCTCCAGTTTGGGACTTCTCAAGGGATGTCCAACTGCTGTTTAGGTCCTATCCCCTGCAGGACTAGTCGCCCCCAACTGCCCTCCCCTGCTGGCCGGGTCACCAGTGGGATTGGGCCTAAACGGGCAGTTGGACATCCTTCTCACAATCCAGGACTGCTGGCCCCCAACCTCTTGCCTGCCAATTGCCCCTGCCAGCCTGATCAATTCCTAACTGGTCACCCCCAACTGCCCTCCCTTGCCAACCTAATCACTCCTAACTGCCCTCCTCTGCCAGCCTGGTTGCCCCCAACCGCCCTCCCTTTCAGGCCTGGGTCCCTTCTAACTGCCGTCCCCTGCAGGCCTGGTCCCCTCGAACTGTTCTCCTCTGCCAGCCTGGTTGCCCCCAACTGCCCTCCCTTTCAGGCCTGGGTCCCTTCTAACTGCCATCCCCTGCAGGCCTGGTCCCCTCCAACTGCTCTCCTCTGCCAGCCTGGTACCCCCTAACTGCCCTCCCCTGCAGGCCTGAGCACCCCCAACTACTCTCCCTTTTAGGCCTGGTCCCTCCCAACTGCCCTCCCCTGCTGGCCATCTTTGACCACATGCAGGTGGCCATCTTGTGTGTTGGAGTGATGGTCAATTTTCATATTACTCTTTTATTAGATAGGATATACAAATGTGTAAGCATGCACTTTAAATAATCATCTAATAAATTCATACATTTATATTCTTTAGTTATGTTTGGAGCTTCCAAGTGTGTATCTCAATGTCCTTAATTTGAAGTAACCTGAGGCTGACTGAGGAAAAACAGTAGAAAAATTTTGCAATAGAAGGATGGGGAGTTGTCTTACTGGAACATTGGGAGGACTGGAGAAATACGCTTGAGTCTAGGTTTCTAGGAGGCATGCCTACTCTAATTTGCATAGTTGGCATGAGGTCACTGATGCTGTGCCATCGTGAATGCAGTAGCCAGGAAGCTCCAGCAGTGTCACTATTTCTGCCATGAACAAAACCTTCAGCAGCTGCTCCTGCCACAAGCAACAAAGCCACTCTGCATCAGGAATGCAGTCTTGCATTCCTGTGTCCAAATTGGGACGCTTCTGTTTCCACCTTCCTTCTATACTGTTCCTGTTTCTTCACATTGCTCAGAGGCATGTGATGAACAGTCTGCTTCACCTGTTAGTTAGTGCCCAAGCTGCACAGTAGCCTGGGAAGCAGATGTTCTTGTTGCTACCTTGGAGAGATAAGGTGGAAATTTTCCAAAACTATAGAATGACATTCAAAAAGCACTCATCTGTGAGAATAATGAATGATACTGGTTTGCTTTGTTAATAATCCATGGGAGATGAGTACATAGCCCATTGCAGGTTGTAAAATTACTCAGCCCTCTGATATGTGATAGAAAAATATTTGGTCAAGATCACCAGCTGCTTTCATTAGGATGCAGACCACACACTAAGTGACACCATAATTTAGGTGAAGTACTATAAAACAAAACAATGACTAATTGAGCAAAACTTACTATATTAGTATGCTTTTGCTAATTTTGTGCAGCTGTCAGTAAAGTGCTAGAAGAGATGAATGAACTGAAACTAGAATTAACCTAACTGCCATGGGAGAGAGCAGTGAATAAAATCAGCTTAGCTAAGAGAGGTGCTCTCTGCTTACAGCCTGAAATCAAACTTGTCTAAGAGTCCCTGAGCTCAGAGCTTGACAGGTTGAAAAGCTTTTGTACATACTGATTCCATTAGAAGTAGAGAATGTCGAGTGGCAGCTTTAACAATATATACAACTGGGATCTCAAACTCTTCTAAGCGTCATCCATTAAGGTTGTTCTGTCAAAGGAAATGGTGGAAAGAAACCACAAAATTATTGTATGTAGTGGAAAAGTAAAGTGGTGTGGTCAAAGCAATGGCCATTAGCCTACTAGCTAACATGGCACACAGAAACCAGTAAATGTAACATTATAATCTTCAGACTTAACGACTATGTTGATGTAAGATCCTGGCTGTGTTTAGAGACATATACATGATTGGAAGCTAATAGGTTATCTTTGAAAGTTTTGAAGGAACTCTTTGCCATTATAAACTCTCAGGTATGGCTTATAGCAGCCTATAATTGTTCAACCCCTGAAGCAATGTATACCAGTAAAGACCCCAATTTCCACCAGCTCAAAATGGGCTGCTAAAGCTATGCAGCCAGCCTGAAGAGTATCCTTCCCAGTGATCCACTCAGAAGTGACCGTGAGTTGTAATGCTTACGTAGGGTTCTTTCAAAGGCAAAATCAGGGCTTTCATATAGACTTAAAAGTGCAGGTTTTCTTCTCATTCACAGCAGATAACATTGATTTGTGCTACAAATGAATGATTACTTGACCTCTTTGGGATAAATAACTTGTTTCCTCTTCCTTCGGTACCATTACTATATGAATTAGCTGAAGATACATTGTTGCCAGACCCTAAGAAACAATATTCACATATGATGGAGAGATCCCAATTTCAAGCCAGATGCAGTAACTAGATGAAACTTAGAGTCAGTCTTATTTGAGAAGATGATATGTTGTGTGCATAGGAGAAAAATATGAATGTGGTTAATGAATAGTTATAGTGGTTGGCTTTGGCCTGCATTGTTGGTTGGTTGACTAAACACTTAAACACAAGTCCTCTACCAGCTGCTTACTAACAAAAGACGTCTATGTAACAAGAGTTTGAGACAATACAAAGCAGTTGGTAGTCCCTGGGGGAATTGTCCATTTTTTAATTTTTAAAAAGAAACATTTTTCTTTCTATTTCTTCCTTTTCCTGTATGAAATCTTTGAAAATAAAAAGCACCTTGATTAGCATTAAAATTATCACAAAGCAAAGAGAAAATTAGAGCATGTTAAGTAGCTTAAAAATCAAGGATATCATCCTAGCTCTGAATTTATGGTCAAAGCAAATGTACATATTATAAGAATAGCTATTATTTCACTGGTTTTGAAATGTTAAGTTTCCATCTTGGAATCACCTGCACTTCTCATTTAAATGATTATCGATCATCTATGGCAATAGCTAATCCCAGGAATACACATTTTACTGAAGATCATCAGTGATTTTATTGTGGACTATTCATGGATTTTGCTTCCCATTGTTTTTGTGCCCTGGCCAGTGTGGCTTAGTTGGTTAGTGTCATCCTGTGCACACAAAGGCCTCCAGTTCCATTCCCAGTGTGGGCACATGCCCAGGCTTCGGGTTCCTGTATAGGAGGCAACTGATCAATGTTTACCTCTCTCTTTCCCTCTCCCTTCATTTCTCTCTAAAATCAATACTATTTTGGAGCCAGACTATCTGAGCCTAAATCCTGGATCTACCACTTATGAGCTGTATGGCCAGGAACAAAGGATAAACATGTCTGTGCCTCAAAGCCTCTTATAAAAGGCAAATGTTCCTAGGACCTACCTCAGAGGACTGCTGCAAGAATTTAATGTAAGGCCCTAACCAGTTTGGCTCAGTGGATAGAGCGTCAGCCTGCAGACTCAAGGGTCCCAGGTTCTATTCCAGTCAAGGGCATGTACCTTGGTGGCGGGCACATCCCCAGTAGGGGGTGTGCAGGAGGCAGCTGATCGATGTTTCTCTCTCATCGATGTTTCTAACTCTCTATCCCTCTCCCTTCCTCTCTGTAAAAAATCAATAAAATATATTTTAAAAAAAGAATTGAATGTAAGACACATAAACATACAAGAGCCCCTGGGATATGGTAAACACTATGAAACTATTAACTCTAGTGATAAATTAGTCAGATCTATTACTGAATAAAGGTTGAAAAGAGACTATGTACATTTGGTTTACTGGAAGAACCAATACACTTTAAAAGCCATTTATATATCTAAAAAAAACAAGAAGAACTATTCAGAGTATGACACAGTGTTTAACTTAATCATCAGCACTATAGGCTAGCTGTTGTGTGAATAATGAAAAATAAGGATAAAAATCCAAATCTAGCAAATGCTGAGTAGAAATTTTAATGTAGAACCCAGGGATAATTTAGAACACATGCTTAATTATGACATTAAGGAGAGGATGTAATTTTAAATTATTTGGAGTTTTGACGATTGCATGAGAAATGGCATTATAATTACTGACTAGAAAATTTAATATCACCTAAAAGTAAAATAATGCAGATGTTTGTCAAGTTATCAGAATAATGTCATTTAAATAAAATTGATCACGTCCAAGTTTGGAGCAATAATATACAAGTTAGAGCAAAGAGGTAGAGGTAGGAAAGATCCAAAATTTCTTACTTGACCAATTTGGCTTTGCTCTTTCTTGACTTTGGAACATGTGAGTCTAGTCTTTCCATCCTGGATTTTTTAAATGAATTTTTTTAACACATTGCCTCACCCTTTCAAGACTATCTTTGAGCCCTAACCGGTTTGGCTCAGTGGATAGAGTGTCGGCCTGTGGACTCAAGGGTCCCAGGTTCAATTCCGGTCAAAGTCATGTATCTTGGTTGCGGGCACATCCCCAGTGGGGAGTGTGCAGGAGGCAGCTGATTGGTGTTTCTCTCTCATCAATGCTTCTTAATCTCTATCCCTCTCCCTTCCTCTCTGTAAAAAATAAATAAAATGTATTTTTTAAAAAAGACTATCTTTGAGAATTTCACATGTGCACATTTTTTTTATGGTGGGGCAGGAAGTGTGGGGAGACTTCTGCATACATTCTTTATCCTGACAGACTTCAGCATGCAGGTTTCCACAAACTCAAGCCCTCCACTCCACTACAATAGCCCATTTAGGCAGCCTCTCACAGTCATGAGCATCAGCGGTGTGTGGGGAATAACGATGTAGAGAAGCAAACATACAGAACATATCAACAAATACCAAGTGCATGTATGATTACTATTTTTGAAGGAAGGAAAAAAAGACACAAAATATATTCATTATCAGTTAGAAAAAAATCCTACTTATATACTGTACTTAAAGTGAACCTGAAAAGATACATTATGAAAAAATAAAATAGAAATAGTTAAGAAAATATTGTTTAACCTTAATGAAATTATTACATTCAAGCAAAGAATAAATCTTAAAATATATCCAGAAATAATAGCAGATCATTCTTCAAAAAAATAAAGCTTGCCTCAGACTTCCCCACAAGATTAAAAACAACAGATATTAGAACAAGATGGGAAGCTTATAAAACTTTTAGTCTTTACTCAGTGTTCAGTGGTAAAGGTAAAAAAGGGGAGATTCAAAAATAAGAAAAAAGAAGAAATAGTTGAAACCTTTCTGAAAATCTGCTTGGGTGTCTAATTCTTTCCTACTTACCACTGAAGAAGCAATAGTATTTCAAAAAGGAGGAATAGGTAAGGATGAGCCATATCAAGCAGGGCTTCATATAATTTGTTCTTTCTTCCTCATTCCCTTCTCCTTCTCCTTTCCCCTTCCTCCCTCTCCTCCTCCACTTCACTCCCTCCTCCTCCTCCTGCCCCCCCCCTTCTCTCCACAGTTGCTACATGTGCCTGGTAAGGGCGATTCTGGGGGACTTATAAAATGTGACACTTGAGAGAAGTGGTGAAAGGAAAGCAGGGGGGGGGGGGCGGCATAAAGTTATTAGGAACATTCTGGGGGACTTATAAAATGTGACACTTGAGAGAAGCGGTGAAAGGAAAGCAGGGAGGGGGCATAAAGTTATTAGGAAACCAAACATGCTAACAGCAAACCTGAAGGAAATAGGACAAAGAACTAACGTCTGATGAAATGTGCAGTGGGCTGTGGAGCTCCTTGTGCTCCCCCAGCCTGGCCATGCCTGTTTCCCTGATGCTTTGTTTGCCTCACTGTATGATACCCGTTTTCCTCTCCGCTGTGTCCCTGGCACCTGAGCTGGCTTTGGTTGGGTTAGGCAGGTGGGAAGCAGAGAACAGAGGAGGGGAGAGCCCCACCCGGACAGTTGATTCCCACTTCCTGCTTCAGTGCTTCTCATCATGCCCATCGTTGCATCCCTGCAGACCACAGTGCGAGGCAGGCTCCCCTAATCTGCGCTCATGTGGCTCTGATGACACACTTTCTTCCCTTGTTTCTTCTGTCAGAGGGTGGAAAGCTTCCTGCTGTTACTGGTCTCCTGGTCCATTATCATCCCTTACTTATTCTTTAATCCTTACTTTTAGGAAGTTCCTTTATTAAAGTCTTTTCATTTGAATCAATAGTGTGAAATCATGTTCTTTTGCCAGGACACTGACTGTCATTGCTTTCAGTGACTAAGGACATTTCTTAATAAAATTAATAGATTTGAATATTAACATTGAAGACCATGTGTTTGCTGTTATGTAGTGAATTCATACTGCACACTCGATTTCAGAGTGATTACTCTCATTAATATAAAATGTAAATGCTCCAAACTGGAAATCCATAGGGAAATTAGCTAACTTCTACTCAAGAGCTCAAATAGTTTTGCAATCATTGCTGTTATTAATATTCACCCAAGGATATTTTTTCAGTTGATTTTTAGAGAGTGAAAGGGAGGAGAAGAGGTGAAGAGAGAGAGAGAGAGAAACACTGCTGTGAGAGAGACATATACATAGGTTGCCTCCTGCATGTTCTCCAACCAAACCAGGGTTCAAACCCACCACCCAGGTATGTGCCTTGGCCTGGAATCAAACCCATGACCCTTTGGTGCATGGCCAGATGCTCTAACCACTTAGCAATGCCAGCAAGGGCTATAATTTATTTTTACTATTAATTAATACTGTTCTAGAAATAGGATATTCAAATACAACAAGGTATCTGTGACTGATATAATTTAATAAGCAATTAATTAGAGGGACATTTAAATTGAAAAATAACAACCATAATTTTTATTAGTGATTATTCAAATTTCACAGGCATAAAGGATTATCCCCATTTGGGGGATACTAAGGTTCAATTTTAAGGTGAATAGAATCTCTCTTTTTGGACTCCTTTCCATCAAGAACATTATACAGAATAAATCAGTTTAAACCATACTTGAAAAGCAGATTCAGAAAAGGAATAAAGTGCCTGGGGCTGCATTGGAATTGCGAACAAGTAAATCAGAAGATGTTTAAAAGAAGATCCATTTTCATTGCTATGTTGGTGGAATTTATAGGATGTTTGGTGCATAATCTCTTCAGGACATTTCAGCAACACTAGTACTCTGTCTGGTAGGGTAAGCAGCTAGTTAGATATTCCTGAAAGGAAAGGGAGCCAGCCCTCTGATGAAACCATATTAACCAGAACTTCCAGACACCCCAGGGGATAGCATTGCCCTCCCAAGGGGACAAAATCCCTGCATTGCCCTCCCAAGGGGACGAAATCCCTGCATTTCCCCAAGAGGGCAGAGAGAACTGGCTTTCTAATCTTTCCAGGGGACAACCAGCCCCTTCCCATAAATTACAGGGGGAGGAGAACTAGTAAAGGGGAAATTCATTTGTTGGGCCCAAGATGGTACAGGGGAGGCCCCAGCACGAGCTCAGGAGAGCCAGAAAAGACATCGGTTAGTTTGAAAGAAAGCCTGCTCTTTCTCAAATCTGAGATAATGTAATCAGAGCTTAACAAGGACCTGGGGTTTGTTTGTTTGTACGTGCATTCATTGGTTTGCTTGAGCGCTCTCTCTACCTAGCAGTCCTGCAGGCCTAGGCGCAGGCCCGCATACAGCCCTGGTCCTGGCCTAAGTGCAGCTTTGGTGGTGGACGTGCAGGTGGGGAAATGAGACACAGAGAAGTTAGCCATCTTTGGGTCTTGCCGCCCGGGGCCGGATTGG
>NW_005368305.1:2016728-2025450 GCF_000412655.1 Myotis brandtii | reverse complement strand
GGGGGTGGCGCCGCAACCTCCCCATCGACCCTGCCTTGAGTGTGACAGGTTGCGGTGCCCCAACCCCCCAATCGGCCCCACCCTGAGCGTGACTGAGGGTGGCATCACAACCTCCCAATCCGCCCTGCTCTGTGCATGACACGGGCGGCGCCCCAACTCCCCAATCAGCCCTGGTCTGAGCCTGACCAGGGGCTGCACCTAGGGATTGGGCCTGCCTTCTGCCACCCAGGAGCAGGCCTAAGCCAGCAGGTCGTTATCTCCTGAGGGGTCCCAGACTGCGAGAGGGCACAGGCCGGGCTGAGGGACCCCCCCTTCCCCCTCCCAAGTGCACAAATTTTTGTGCACCGGGCCTCTAGTTAATATATAATCTCAAAATGTAGTCATTATGTGACCATTATTGTTATTTAAGTATTCAGAAGATAATCTTAATATATATGAAATATGAAGATCATAGGGGTATTTCTATTATAGAATATATTTTATCTTTATTGTTGAAAGTATTACAGGGTCCCCCTTTTCCCCCCATTGATTTCCTCCAACCCATCCTTCCCCCCCTGCACACACACAGGCCTTCACCACACTATTGTCTGTGTCCATGAGATATACATATATGCACATAAATTCTTTGGTTAATCTCTCCCCCCCACCCCTAGCACCCACCTTCCCTCTGAGATTCATCAGTCTGTTCCATGCTTCTATGTCTCATGATCTATTTTGTTTATCAGTTTATTTTGTTCTTTAGATTCCACATATTAGCGAGATCATGTGATACTTGCCTTTCTCTGACTGGCTTATTTTGCTTAGCATAATACTCTAAATGAAATAAGCCAGTTCCTCCATGATGTCTCAAAGGGTAAGAGATCCTTCTTTTTTATAGGTGCATAGTATTCCATTGTATAAATGTACAACAGCTTTTTTATCCACTCATCTACTGATGGGCACTGGGCTTGTTTACAGATCTTAGCTATTGTAAATTGCACTTCTATGAACATGGGGTGCATATATTATTTCTGAGTCTAGTTAATATATAATCTCAAAATGTAGTCATTATGTGACCATTATTGTTATTTAAGTATTCAGAAGATAATCTTAATATATATGAAATATGAAGATCATAGGGGTATTTCTATTATAGAATATATTTTATCTTTATTGTTGAAAGTATTACAGGGTCCCCTTCCCCCCATCATCTTGTTGTTTGTTGATTTGTTGATGATAGCCATTCTGACAGGTGTGAGGTGATACCTTATTGTCATTTTAATTTGCATCTTTCTAATGATCAGTGACTTTGAACATTTGCATATGTCCCTTGGCCATCTGTATGTCCACTTTGGAGAAGTGTCTATTTTGGTCCTTTAATCATTTTTTAATTGGATTGTTTGTCTTCCTTTTGTTAAGTTGTATGAGTTCTTTATATGTTTTGGAAATTAACTCCTTATTAGATATTTCATTGGCAAATATGTTCTTCCATGCAGTGGGCTTTCTTGTTGTTTTATTGATGGTTTCTTTTGCTGTGCAGAAGATTTTTATTTTTATGTAGTCCCATTTGTTTATTTTCTCCTTTGTTTCCCTTGCCTAAGGAGATGTATCAGCAAAATTATTGCTATGAGATATGTCTGAGATTTTGCTACCTGTGATTTCTTCTAGGATTTTATGGTTTCATGAATCAAAAAAAAAATACATCAGTTGGGAAAATTAGACAGATACATACAAAAAAGAAAAAAAGAGAGAAAGAAAAGAAGTAAGAAAGAAAGAAACCAGACCACTTACTTATACCATATATAAGAATAAACTCTATTACAGAATATATTTTTCCTTTTTAACTCTTTCATAGTATAGTTTGAACTAAAATAATATTTTACTTTGAAATATTATAATTGTTTTATTATTTATTTCTCTAGAAACAGCAATTTTGTTTAAATTATGTGAAAAACACTTTAGAAATACTAATTTTAACAGTATCATCAGCCTCATTTTCATTAAAAGGAAATCCTATATAATAAAAGGGTAATATGCAAATCGACCAAACAGTGGAATGACCTGTCGCTATGATGCGTACTGACCACTCAACGCAGGAGCTGTCCCCAGCCCACAGGCCCTAATTGCCTGATCAGGGCCTGCCGGCCAATTTCTTGGTCCCTTCCCAGGGCTGGCAGGCTCAAATCGCCTGATGGGGAATGGGGAACCAGGGGTGGGTGGCAGCAAACGTGGGTGATGCCAACTAACATCATTAAAATGTCCATACTATCCAAAGCAATCTAAAGATTTAATGCAATCCCTATTAAAATACCAAGAACAGATTTCACAGATCTAGAACAAATACTCCAAAAAGGTATATGGGACCAAAAAAGATCCCAAATAGCTGCAGCAATTTTGAAAAAGAAAAAGAAAGTTGGAGGATTTACAATACCAGATATCAAGTTATACTACAAAGACACTGTAATCAAATCAGCCTGATACTGGCAGAAGAACTGGCATATAGATCAATGGAATAGAACAGAGACCCCAGAAATCTACCCAAGCCATTATGCTCAATTAATATTTGACAAAGGAGGCAAGAGCATACAATGGAGTTAAGACAATCTCTTCAATAAATGGTGTTGGGAAAATTAGACAGATACATACAAAAAAGAAAAAAAGAGAGAAAGAAAAGAAGTAAGAAAGAAAGAAACCAGACCACTTACTTATACCATATATAAGAATAAACTCTATTACAGAATATATTTTTCCTTTTTAACTCTTTCATAGTATAGTTTGAACTAAAATAATATTTTACTTTGAAATATTATAATTGTTTTATTATTTATTTCTCTAGAAACAGCAATTTTGTTTAAATTATGTGAAAAACACTTTAGAAATACTAATTTTAACAGTATCATCAGCCTCATTTTCATTAAAAGGAAATCCTATATAATAAAAGGGTAATATGCAAATCGACCAAACAGTGGAATGACCTGTCGCTATGATGCGTACTGACCACTCAACGCAGGAGCTGTCCCCAGCCCACAGGCCCTAATTGCCTGATCAGGGCCTGCCGGCCAATTTCTTGGTCCCTTCCCAGGGCTGGCAGGCTCAAATCGCCTGATGGGGAATGGGGAACCAGGGGTGGGTGGCAGCAAACGTGGGTGATGCCAGGTCAAGGCCCCCACCCCACACACAGAGGGTGACCCACGGCGATGGGTTGGGCCTGCGAGTGGGTGGGCACGGCCACCCTCTCGGTTTTTCCACCCAGCCAGCAGGCTCTGACAGCCAGATGGTGAGCAGGGACCCGGGGGTGGGGCCAGCTGTCAGCAGCCGGGGAAGATGGCCCTGATTGCAGGCCAGGCCTAGGTATCGTCCCTGTGGACGAGACATGTAAAACTTTAGACAATAAATAAAAATAAAAAAATAAAGAAAACCCTGAATAGCCACATAAATCTTAAAAAATAAGAACAAAGTTGGAGGGATCACAATACAGGATATCAATCTATACTCAAAGCCACTGTAATCAAAACAGCCCGGTACTGGTCCAAGAACAGGCATATAGATTAATGCAATAGAACAGAGACCCCAGAAATCTACCCAAGCCATTATGCTCAATTAATATTTGACAAAGGAGGCAAGAGCATACAATGGAGTTAAGACAATCTCTTCAATAAATGGTGTTGGGAAAATTAGACAGATACATACAAAAAAGAAAAAAAGAGAGAAAGAAAAGAAGTAAGAAAGAAAGAAACCAGACCACTTACTTATACCATATATAAGAATAAACTCTATTACAGAATATATTTTTCCTTTTTAACTCTTTCATAGTATAGTTTGAACTAAAATAATATTTTACTTTGAAATATTATAATTGTTTTATTATTTATTTCTCTAGAAACAGCAATTTTGTTTAAATTATGTGAAAAACACTTTAGAAATACTAATTTTAACAGTATCATCAGCCTCATTTTCATTAAAAGGAAATCCTATATAATAAAAGGGTAATATGCAAATCGACCAAACAGTGGAATGACCTGTCGCTATGATGCGTACTGACCACTCAACGCAGGAGCTGTCCCCAGCCCACAGGCCCTAATTGCCTGATCAGGGCCTGCCGGCCAATTTCTTGGTCCCTTCCCAGGGCTGGCAGGCTCAAATCGCCTGATGGGGAATGGGGAACCAGGGGTGGGTGGCAGCAAACGTGGGTGATGCCAGGTCAAGGCCCCCACCCCACACACAGAGGGTGACCCACGGCGATGGGTTGGGCCTGCGAGTGGGTGGGCACGGCCACCCTCTCGGTTTTTCCACCCAGCCAGCAGGCTCTGACAGCCAGATGGTGAGCAGGGATCCAAGGGTGGGGCCAGCTGTCAGCAGCCGGGGAAGATGGCCCTGATTGCAGGCCAGGCCTAGGGATCGTCCCTGTGGATGAATTTTGTGCGCAAGGCCTCTAGTGAAGACTAAAATGTCAAGAACAGAATCACAAAGTGTCATGTCATATATGAACACACCAAGCAAATGATTTAGTTTAATAGTGATGATTCACTGTTCTACCTGCATTATTTTTGTTTACTAACAAATTAATTTTCATTTTAGGGTCGCTTCACAACTCCTGAAGTGATTCACTCCTTAGGTATACTGTTTCTAACACCATAAGCTTGTTTGGGAAGGGAAAAATCATTTTTATTTAAAAGGGAATGAAATATATTTACAAACACAGATATGCTAAGTAGATGCTAAGGGTTGAAGGGACCATATTTGTGTATGTTTTTAAATTTAATGATTTCTTAGTCCTGTTATTTGCTCAGTACAGCATGTAAAACAACACATGAATCAAATATACAGAAATATTTATAAAATTGTATTTTGTTGTCAGAACTTTAAAATCAACACATTTCTAAAATTGCATTTGCCCATACATCCCATCATTTTGTGTTCTCTTAGAGGAAAGTCCCATTTTATAGCTTTAAGCCTTTAAATGCTGATATGCTTTTCCAGTGCAATGAAAAGAAGGAAATCATATAGGGAAAAGTTCATAGCAGCTGACATTGTGAAGTGTTCCATTATAACAAACCTGCAATTCTCTAATGCTGAGTGTATGAATGCTTTCTCATTTTAGAATAATTATTGAAAATTATTCAGCATCTAGCATGTTATTAAAAAAAAGAAAAAGAATTCATGATACTTGAATTTTATTTGCAACCTGAGTTACTCAAACACTCTGGATATTAGTAACCTCATATGTAAAATAAAGGGGCAGAGGAAAGCAATCTCTAAATTACAAGTATTATTTTTAACTTCAAAATCATTCCATGAAAATATGCTAACATCAGGGACAAAAGACAACCTATGACTTTCCATAACAGATGCAGACCTTTCATTTATTAGATCACATAATAAGTAAGGGGAGTGTAACAGGTGTTTAGTTCTAAGGGCCTTGCCTCAGGGCTTTAGAAGAATTAATTACAGACAAGATTGCATCTGTTACACAGATTTGAAAATATGCTGAGTCTGATCACTACTCATTCTAAGTAAAACAGATTTTAAATGGAAAATATTTCAAGGAAAGAGTAAATGAAATGATCTTGGATATCATAGTCAGCTTCCAAGATAGCCACACTAATGTAGTCCCATCTCACATTAAACAGAGCTGTGTAACCAACAGTTTGTTGCAGAAGTGATGGTGTGTGACTTCTGAGGCTAGGTTATAAAATACAGCATGGCCATTGCCTTGCTCTCTCATGGATCACTTACCCTGAGGGAAGGCAGCAGCCATGTCATGAGAACACACAGCAGCCCTCTGGAGAAGTCTCTGGAAAGAAACTCAGGCTTCTCAACAGCAGCTCCTTGGAAGTAAATCTTTTAGCCACTGTCAAACATTTTGTTGACAGTCGTTTTACCTATAATTATATGGGAGACCTTGGGCCAGAACTGCCCAACCAAACTGTTTCAGGGCTCCTTACTCATAGAAACTATAGAATCATAAATGTCTATTGTTACTTTATGCTGCTAAGTTTCCCATAGAATCTTAGGGACTGAGAAATAATGAGTGTTTATTGCTGTTTTATGCTGCTATGTTTTGGGTAATTTGTTTCACAGCAATAGATAACTAATGTGTTGGTTATAGTATTACAGAGGTTGCATTCCCTCAAATATTGTAAGAAGCATAGGAGGACTCTAAGGAGAAATGCAATTACTGTTGTCTTCTTAATGACTTTATATTTTCAGAGTGGGGTAACTGAAACAATTATCAGGGTAATGTAAGCCTGAATTATTTGAATTTTTCAAAATGAAAAATTTGGGCAATAAATACTTATCAATTTATCTCCAATTTTCACTAATTTTATACCCTTTCTATCAATAGTTTATTGTTTAATTCCTCTATTATCTGTGGCTGCTCTGTCAATATATATTCGGTATTATCATCTTAGTCTTAGTACGTCATTAGCCTTAATCACTATGACCACAAAGACATATTCCCGTTGATTCACTGCTGTATTCCAAACAAGTACAATATCAGCCATATACATTTAACAAATATTCATTAAATAAATGAAATGATTGAAAGTTAAAATCATTGTTACTACATAGAAAAAAATTAATAAATAAAAGAAAAACCCAGAATATTTTCTCTAGATGCTTCTGACCCAAGAGAGAAAAAAAAGAAAAAAAGTTTTAAGAATAAAATAAAGGATAATTTATAGACAGAGATACTTTCTTTGATGAGAAATAATTCACTGTTGATATCCAAGCCTCCATTTGCTACTACTACAAATGGGAAAAACAGTTGGAATTGCTGTACAGATAATGGTGGCCACTGAACAAGAAAACTGTAGTGCTTTTATGATATACTAGAGGCCCGGTGAATGAAATTCGTGCACAAGGGGGTTCCCTCAGTCCGGCCTGCACCCTCTCCAATCTGGGATCCCTCTTGCAATCCAGAACCACTGGCTCCTAACCACTGACCTGCCTGCCAGCCTGATCCCCCTAACTGCTCTCCCCTCCTGGCCTGATTGCCCTAACTGCCAACCTGCTCTCCCCTCCTGGCCTGATCCCCATAACTGCCTAACTGCCACCTTCTCCCTTTTCCCTTCTCCTGCAGCACCGCCTTCTCCCTTCTGCCTTCTCCTGCGGTACCTTCTCCCACAGCCTCTGCAAAAGGGACCGCGGCACTGGACTAGCCCTCACAGCCGTGGCTGCTGGCCTTCAGCCATTGCAGTTGCTGTGGCTTTGTCTGGAAGAACGTCCGGAAGGATGTCCGGAAGACAGCTGGTCTAATTAGCATATTACCCTTTTATTAGTATAGATGAGGAAAGACTTAGTTAAATTTATTTCTTCGCTACTTACCTTAGTTCAAGGCGAGTCCAAAGTCTATGGATTAGAGAAAAGTTGCTACAGTTTCTCTTAGTTGTTTCTTTTGCTTAAATTTCTCTCTTTTTGTGTTTTCAGACTCTGTCCAAAAATAAATACTTTGAATTTGGAAAAAAAATAGAAAGAATATAAGGTAAATAGAATGTTATGGAGCTCTGTAGTTGCTGCACTCATCTTCAGTTAAGAAGCAATATAGCACGATAGAATAACACTGTATAATGCAATGTTTTAAATATAATAATATAGATCCATGACCCACATGCACTGGACAATTGATTTTCCCACACAATTCTTCTAAATCTAAGGCATTCAAATCCAGATTTCCTGGGTGCCAGGGTCTACCTTTTCCTCCTCTGACAATAAGCTGTATCATGTTTCTCCTGTGTGAAAATAGTCATCAGTAGAGACAGGATCCCCCAGGAAATGCCTATTAAGACCACATATCAAACTGGGTGCCTTGGCTCTAGCTGATCTCCCTCTGGGGAAAGAAGGAAGAATTGGAAACCCCAAAACTCTCTTCTCTTGAGACTCCTAGCTATGAATCTCTCCTTTCCACCCATGCTGTGTGATATTGTAGAATTTTTCCTGAGACCTGTTGCGTAAGATATGGTAACCCAGAGAGGAACCACTTTGAATGCTAAGTACGGAACACAGTGCCTCACACATAATAAGTGCTTTCTCACTGACATCTCTCCCTTCTGAATAAATGCAGTAATATAAAGCTGTTTGTTTGATTTTTTCCAGGAAACACACAAAATAATTTTCTATTAATTTGAGATGTGTGTGCTGCCTCCTTGTTTTCTTCTAAAAGTAGAGGACAGATAACTGTTGCTAATAGAAGACAAATAAATTTTTCATGTGAAAATATAAAGCATACATTTAAAACCTGACAATGCTAGTGCTCCAAGCAATCCAACTGTGCCATGTCCGGCATGGTGTACTTGCTTAGGTTCTATTGCTAGAAAATAGTCAAAGTCATAGTTAAAAGAAAGACTCTCACAATTATTTATGCTACCATGCAACGAAACCTTTATTAACATTTCGAACAGGTTTAGCTATTACTGAAAGTGAAAATTTCCAAACTTAAGTTGGGGCAAATTGTTAGAATACAGAGTAGTGCCATCAGTGGTCACTCTGAATGTAAAACGGAAGGTTTAACACCAACACTCAGGTGGAGGACCAGGTGCAGGGTGGACTCTTTCTAAATGTTGTTGAATTTCAAAGATTAATTGGAAAAAGTTTTTCGTTTGTTTCATCATTTTAATTTATTTGTAAGAGTAGAGAAAAAATGTAGGTGTTATTATGTGTAACTTAAAAATGAATACCCATGCACCTATCACCAAGCTTTGGATACAGAATGACACCAAATGTATTTTTGAAATATGTGCTT
>NW_005368305.1:2003403-2016678 GCF_000412655.1 Myotis brandtii | reverse complement strand
AGGGAACATTTATTTTTGTGTTAGTTCTTTTCTTCTTTCCTTGCCATTTTATTCTATGAGCAAAAGACTGCTAGTTACTTATCCCACATCCTTCCCCCCTTCTCTCGTGTTCAGAGCCCTGGTTTTATTGAAAATGGCAATATACTCAGCGAACATACTGTATTTTCTAGCTTCCTTTGAAGATAACAGTGACATCTGAGATGAAAGCCAATCATTGGGCCTCTCTGAAGTCTTTTTCTATTTGTCCCTTTTTATTCCTCTTCTCCCTATTACTATCTAGAATGAGTTCTTGATGTCTGAGCTTCAACCATCACCTTTTGAACTTCAACAAAGAGGACACTCTAAGTAAGAAGCAGCATAAAAAATTTTTAGTGGGACCTCCAAGCCTGGAATATTCACCTCCAGGCTTCTTTTATAAAATCCTAAATTATTTGAGCTAGTATAAGGTCTCTAATAGTAGGAGTTCAGCAGAATTCCTAGCTTCTAGTCCACATCTGTATTTATGAATAAAATATACATTATCTTTCCCCATGAGTGTATATATATATAATTACATTATATATATGGTTTGCTTATTCCATATTGGTATTTTGAGATTAATTTAGTTCCTTATTTTCCACTAATATGTGAGATTCCTTTGAGTATACAACAACAATTTACTTAACCACGTTATTGTTGGTGGAAATTTGACTTGTGTCCAGATTGATTTATTTATTTATTTTCATTTTAAATATTTTTTCATTCCTCACAGGGGATGTTTTTTAGGAAGAGAGGAAAGGAGAGGAAGAGAAAGAAACAACGTGAGAGAGAAACATCAGTTGATTGCCTCACTGAGGATCAAACCCACAACCTAGGTATATGTCCTGACCAGGAATCCAGGAATCAAACCTGTGACCCTTCAGTGCAGGATGATGCTCCAACCAACTGAGCTGCACCAGCCAGGGCCAGATTTAATTTTATTACAAATTATGTTGTTAAGAATAATCTTGCATAGGCCTACTGGATTGCCTATGAAAGATTTTCTATAGTATATGCTGCTATTGGAATTCTTATGTTATTGGATATGTGCATTTAAAATATATTTAGTAAAGAAAATTGTTTTTCTACATATAGTACTTTCACTTATTTAAACCATGGCTAGCAGTGAAAGATCACATTTTAATTAATGTTTGATATAACCTTTTTCTTTTCCTCCAGCCTACTGGGTTTGAACATTTATCTTATTGTGTTATTTTGCACAGCTCAATTTCTAGTGAGATAGAATATTTTTATCATATGTATTTATAAAACTGTGCTTCTGTGAAATGATAGTTCATATTTTCCTATTAAATCTATTTTTATTATTCTGTAGTAAACATTTTATATTAAAAATACAAATCATGTCAGTTGAGAATTATAAGTATATCTGTGGCATTTATACTATTTTCAATATAATATAATATAAATATATCAATCTTTTGCTTTATGGTTTGTGGCTTGATTTTATGTCTTGCTTGGAAATTATCCTCTAACCACAATTAAGAAATGCAGGTCTATAATTAATCTCAAATACATTAATATAAAGTGTCAGGAAGAGATAAATTTCCATTGTGAGCATGTGGTAATCATTTTTCCCAGCACTGATTTTGTTTCTAACTTCTCCCCACTGATCTATGCTACCTATTTCATTAATTGGGTTTTTCGAGAGGTTTTCTGATCATTTTCTTAGATCTCTGTTCTATTCATTGACTTCATTTTCTATCCCTGCACAATAGCATATTGTCTTAAACACTACAGTTTCATAAATAGCATAACCAATTATGGCAAATTCCTCTTCCTTCTTCTTTTCAAAATGTCTTGGCTATTTTTGGCTTTTAGACCTTCATACAAATTATAGAATCAACTTATCAAATCTTATTTATGAACTCAAAATTGCATTGTGTTTATAGATAGATTTAGGAAATGTTAAATTTTCGTGGTATTATATTTTCCTTTATAAATATGCCAATTTATACACAGAGATTTTTTTTATCATCACCTAAGAAACATCAATATGAAAGAGAAACATGGATTGGTTGCCTCAAGTACACAATTATATATGTGTTTTCTGATGGTCTTAGGCGACCCCTGTGAAAGGGTCATTCGACCCCCAAAAGGGTCTCGACCCACAGGTTGAGAACTGCTGCTCTAGGAGATCAAACCCACAACTTAGGTGGACAGAAATCAAGCCCACCACCATTTGGTATTCGGGATGATGCTCTAAACGAGTGGTTCTCAACCTTCCTAATGCCGCGACGCTTTAATACAGCTCTTCATGTTGTGGTGACCCCCAACCATAAAATTATTTTCATTGCTACTTCATAACTGTAATTTTGCTACTGTTATGAATCGTAATGTAAATATCTGATATGCAGGATGTATTTTCATTGTTACAAATTGAACATAATTAAAGCATAGTGATTAATCACAAAAACAATATGTAATTATATATGTGTTTTCCAATGGTCTTAGGCGACCCCTGTGAAAGGGTCGTTCGACCCCCAAAGGGGTCACGACCCACAGGTTGAGAGCCGCTGCTCTAAACAATTGAGCCACCCGGCCAGAGCACAAGCTTTTTTTTTTATCTTTCAAAAAACTTTTGAGATTTTCTTATAAGATTATGAACTTATTTTATACTTATTTGAGGTATTTTACATTTTTTGTTGCATTCATAAATCATATCTTGGTTTTGAGTTGTTTGTTTTCTTTGTTGGTGCTTAAAATTGCATGCATGCAACTGGTGCCTAAAACTGCAATGATACATAGAAAAAGTGGTATCAAACATATTTTTGTTATTTACTAAAGTGATATTTTTTTACTATTTTTTGTGCATTGAGTTAATGTCTACTGTAACTTTTTGGTAGTTATCCTTTCCAGGTTAAGCAAATTGCATTTTATTTCCAGTGTGTGAGATATTTTTAAAAGCTTGTTTGTGAATACTTTATATCAGAAATTAATATCTATGTTCACTATTGAGATTGGCCTATGACTATTTTTTCTTTTTATCTAGGTTTTGTTACCAAGGTTGCCCCAGCTTGACAAATGAGTGGTGGAGTTTCTCTTTTGTGTGTGTGTGCTGGATGGGACATACCTGTTCTTTGAATATTTGGTAAAGGTCAGACAAAACTTCTTAAGCTGGTTTTTCTTCTTCATGTAGTATTTACATTTTAAAAATACATTGGAAAGACTCCATAAAGGTCACTCACACAAAATTTGAATATAAATATGGTTTATTATCATATCCATTTCTAATCCTCCAGTTAGCTTAAGCTTTGACATTAATCTCTACTCTGAGAACTGTGGTTCTAGTCCTTGGGTGCGCAAACTTTTTGACTCGAGGGCCACAATGGGTTCTTAAACTGGACTGGAGGGCCGGAACAAAAGCATGGATGGAGTGTTTCTGTGAACTAATATAAATTCAAAGTAAACATCATTACATAAAAGGGTACGGTCTTTTTTTTTTTTAGTTTTATTCATTTCAAACGGGCGGGATCCGGCCCGTGGGCCGTAGTTTGCCCACAGCTGTTAGTCATTATCCCCCTGCAGTGGTTCTCAACCTTCCTAATGCCATGACCCTTTAATACAGTTCCTCATGTTGTGGTGACTCCCAACCATAAAATTATTTTCGTTGCTACTTCATAACTGTAATTTTGCTACTGTTATGAATCGTAATGTAAATATCTGATATGAAGGATGTATTTTCATTGTTTGCGACCCACAGGTTGAGAACCGCTGCTTATGTCTTTCCACCTCCTTGAGTTGCCTACTGTGACATTTAATCTGCGCATGCCTGTTTACAGTGCATCCAAACCTCAGATATTTCTGGCTCTGTTAAAAGTGACTTGCTCTATGTAGGCAAATATTTATTACTGTGTTTGGAGCATCTATGTTGATAGATATTGTGAAAGAATATGTAAGACAGGCTACAATAAAAGGACTAGTAGATTCTATCCATTATAGTGTAAAGATCTGGCTTTCTTTTATAAATAATATAACACATTTATTAATAATTTAATTGATAAGTGGCTGACAGTGACTTATAGTGCTATCATTACCAGAAAACATATTTAATAGTTAACTGTAGTCTTTAAGACTTTAAGACTCGCATTTAGGCATTGAATTAAGTCAGTGAGCAAGTATTCGGGGACTGAAAAGTCTAGCAGTCCTCAAATGCAACCTGTAGGAAGCTGTCTGCTCTACATGTCAGGAAATTCCTGGATAGTCAGCAAGTTCACTAGTCAAACCTACAACTTGAATTTCCAATTTAAAACAGAGTGCTTTAAAAGTGAACAGCATAAAAATATGAAGGTGTTACTTTTCTTCATGGTTTAGGTTTAGAGGTCATTTTCATTGTCTACACTGAATATAACTTTGATTTATAAAGGAATTCTGAATGTTATTTGGAGAAGTTTATTTTCTCTCATTTTGTCTTAAAGTTCAAACATAGGCATCGATTTGTATCTATAGCACAAAATATAATTCCCTTACAAAAGAAGCTCTTTTTTTTGCATGATTGTCATGTTAGTTATGATTGTGTTTTCTATATGATGATGGAGGATACTGGGCCGGTGGGGGGGGGGGGGGGGGGGAGAGGAGAAATTGTAGTGATTAAGAGCACAAACTATTGGGTCATATTTTCTGGGTTAGACTCCTGGCCCCAGATGACTGTGCAACAAGTTCCCATGACTCATTGTGCTTCCATTTCCTAATCTGCAAATTTGGACTTACTTATAGTGCTAACCTCATAAATACTACTGAGCGAATATTAATTCTGAGGACATTTGAAATTATTGACATACCATTTCAAGTATTTTCTGCTCTTGTTGTTATCATTTTGTTAATATTAGTCTCATTGCTATCAATACTTTCATTGCTACCAGAAAAATTATGGATACATCTGTATATAATTAAATGATTGTAAGGTGATGAGATATGCTAAATTATAAGAGGATAAAATGTTTAGCCAGTTTCAGGTATACACTTATCTCTTTGATAGTTTTGTCTAGTAGTTAAGAGCTCATACTTTCAAGTCAGACTACCTGCGTTCAAGTCTTAGCTATTCCAGTTTCTAGAAACATTTTCTAACAGAAGTTCACTCTGCCTGAGTTCCCTCATCTGTTAAATGCTAATAATACAACAATCTCATTTAGTTAATTCAATAAATTTTAGTTATTTATAACTTTTGAAATTTATAGAGTTTTACAACTACCATGGTCCACTTTTAAAACATTTCCATCAGCCCAAAAAATTCTATTGACTCTGTTTGAACCCAGTTTCACAGTTAAAAGTCAATCTGATTTCTGTTTCTTTAAATTTGCCTCTTCTGAACATTTCATATAAATGAAATATTTGTATAATATTTGGTGCCTTGCTTCTTTCATAAGGCTCTTGTGGTCCATCTAGGCTACTTATAAGTAATTTCTTTTTTTAAAATTTTTGTGTAGTATCCCACGCATAAATATACCATATTTATTTATCTGTTTATTAGTTGGGTTGTTTCCACCCTATGGCTATTATGAATAGTGCAACTATGGTCACCTGGCATACTGGGCTTCCAGAGATACATATAAATAAATTCATTTATTTGTTTTGCTTAGATATATTCATAGGAATAAAACTGGCAGGTCACACAATAACCTTATGTTTAGTTTTTGTTTTATTTTTTATCATCACCTGAAGATATTTTTTTCCCATTGCTTTCCAGAGAGAGTAGAAGAGAGATAGGGCTGATGCTCTAACCACTTAGCAACACATTCCAGGGCTTATGTTTAGCTTTATAAGAAACTGTCAAATTTTTCCAAAATGATTGCACTATTTTTATTCCTACCAGCAATGTAGGAGGGTTCTTATTTCTTGAAAACCTCATAATGCTTGGTGTTGTCTATCTTTTTTTGTATTATAGACTCCTGTGTAATATCATTGTGAATTAATTTGCATTTTCCCAATGACTAACAATTGAGAACATTTCTAATTCTTAGCAACAATTTTTATGTCTTCTTTGATGAAATGTTAATTTCAAATATTTTGCCATTTTTAGAGAAAGAGAGAGGAAGTGAGAGAGAAAAATATAGAAAGAAAAACATGGATTTGTCATTCTACTTATTTATGCATTCATTGGTTGCTTCTTATATGCGCCCTGAACAGAGATTGAACCCTCAGCTTTGGCATATTGGCAACATGCTCTAACCAACTGAGCTACCCAGGGCATATTTTACCATTTTTATTTGTTTTCTTATTATTATTAAGTTGTACTATTTATTTGTATATTTGATACAAGTTCTCTATCAGATAAAAGATTTGCAAATATTTTATCTTATTTTTGGTTTGTCTTTTTATTTTGCCTGAAAACAATTTTAAAACATGCATGTTTATAGTGCTCTGAACAATATACATGTTTACTTGTCATGAAATAGTCAGATCTAATTTTGTTAGACCTTTCCTTTGTATATGTGTACAAAGGTGAATTCTGTGATCTGGATACACGCACATAGTATAATGTTTATTTTTCTCACATCTATTTGAGTCTGACAAAAAAACAACAACATAGTTTCTATTCTCTCAGAGATTCCTGAACTTCCCAAAGATTTTATTTAATGCAGATTTGGTGGGGTAGAGACAAGAAATTGAAGTCCTACTGGTCAGTTCTATTTCAGAGATCGTGTTTTTAATGAATTCTTTTAATTGATGATTCCTGTGTCATTACACAGTGTACATTACATTTCCAGACATAAATCTCAGTATTATATTTTTAATTCCACAAAACAAATAAGAACTTTGTAAGACACCATTGTTTTTAAACTTAATAGGCCTTTCTTTCTTTCTTTCTTTCTTTCTTTCTTTCTCTCTCTCTCTCTCTCTCTCTCTCTCTCTCTCTCTCTCTCTCTCTCTCTCTCTCTCTCTCTCTCTCTCTCTCTCTCTCTCTCTCTCTCTCTCTCTCTCTCTCTCTCTCTCTCTCTCTCTCTTTCTTTCTCTCTCTCTTTCTCTCTCTCTTTCTTTCTTTTCTTTCTTTCTTTCTTTCTTTCTTTCATCACATCAGTAACATTACATTCAAATTTAACATTAATAACCTCTGTTCTTTAAAATCCTCAGAATATTCATCTGCTTGATAATTTTCGCAGAGCAGTTGCACACCATAGACCTCCAAGTACACTGATTTATTTTCCATATCTGTCTCCTCCAAAACAATTTTTTTACCTATTAGTATGTAGAACAGCTTAATTATCTTTTATGTCTCAAATGTATATACAGTTTCCCATTTACTAAGGGTCTTACTTTCTGCTTGAAACCAAAATGTGGGTGTTTGAGTCCGAGTTCTTGTCCCAGAAAATTGAAGAATGAAGTCGTTGACAAAAAACAATTAATGGAACCAAAGTTCATTGGGAGAAGTCAGTCCTGGAAAAGGTGCAGCTGGGGTCCCAGGAGGGGACCAGTGTCCCGAGCTTCCTTTCCATGTTACAGCCAGGAGTCATTTAGTGTCCAAGCGAATTAGAGTCCAGGGGTTCAGGTGTGGAGGCCCACAGGGATGTGCTCTCCCCCATGGGAAGGAATGTCAGGAATCATTGGGTGCAGGGGAGAAAAGAGAGGGCAAGAGGAAGCATGCACCTTTAATTTAAGGGTGGAGACAGCCTTGTTAGCTCTTGATTGGGCTTTTCAAAGAATTCTGCCTTAGCAACATCCTTGGGATTGGTTTATATGCCTTATTGCCTTGTGATTGGTTATCTGCACACTGTCAGTCTTAGCAACATTCATATATTTTAAAATTTGTTTCCTAGGAGCACCCTTTCTTCCCGCCCAGTTGGGTGTCTTATTAACTCCATCTAGTTTCACTTCCTTCCCTTCCACCCCCTCATGGCCCTCATGGTCCCTGTTCCTATCTACCTAGCTTCCCTCTGTCTCCTCAAGCTCCAATAATCTTTTTTTTTTTTTTGGCAGATAAAAAGGTTTTGCTTTTATTTTTTTAAAAAATATTTTACAAACTAGAGGGAGGGAGGATTTATTCACAGCAGGACATGATCAACAGATACATGAGCAGCGGTACCAGGGACAGCGGGGGAAGGGCACTCCTGCCACTCAGGCCTCCCCGCCTGCTTGGGGGTGCTTCTGCCGCAGGTGTTTGTCCAGGGTGGCCCGCAGGCCGAAGGGCACACGGCTGTGGGGGCACTCAAAGCGGGCACCGCCGGGCCCCAGACCGTGCATGCGGCGGTGGCGGTTCAGCTTGCTGCTCTGGGCACAGGCATAGGAGCAGAGCTCGCAGGTATAGGGCCGCTCCCCGGTGTGTGAGCGCCGGTGCACAGTCAGGCTGCTGCTGTCGGTGAAACGTTTCCCACAGAACTCACAGCTGCCCCCGGGCCCATGGCTCTTGCCCACTGTCTTTGGAGTCTTCTTAGGCCACTTCTCTGGGATCTGGGCAGAGTTGATTCTCTCTTCCTTGATGGCATCGCCCCAACTGTCCCCACCGGGACCAGCCTGAGCTCCAGCACCTGGAGCCCCAGGTTCCTGCACACCTGCTGTGTGGGCAGCTCCAGCCCCTTCAGGGCTGCACAGGAGAGTCCTGGCTGGGGCAGCATCATGGGCGGCTGGCTCTGGAGGCGCAGCTGAGGCCTGTTCCTGACTGGCCTTGGCCGTGTAGGGGCTCTGAGGCTGCAGCTGCCGGTGGTGGGTCTTCTTGTGGCGGTTGAGCCTGCTGCTGTGGGCACAGGCGTAAGAACACTGGTCACAGGCGTAGGGCCGCTCGCCCGTGTGCGCGCGCATGTGCACCTTGAGGCTGCTGAAGGAGCTGAGGGTCTTCATGCACACCGGGCAGGTGGGGCTCCGCCGGGGGAGGCTGTGCGCCCAGGAGCCCTTGGCCTCCACTCCCTGCCCCACCACTGCTGACCTGGCTGCAGCCACCTCTGCCAGGCCCAGCAGCGGAGTCTCTGTGGCCTCCGATTCCGTCCGGTAGATGGACAGTCCATGGTCCCACTGGGCATGGCGCAGCAGTGTCCAGGCCTTGGTGAATTGTCGGCCACAGCGGAGGCAAGTCAAGGCCTTCAGGTTCTCAAGTTCTGAGTCCGGGCCAGGGCTGGGGCCTCTAGAGGGCTGACAGCCCTGCTGCTTGTGGTCCATGAAAGCCGCGATGGCCTTCAGCAGGGAGGTCTGCAGGCAGAGGCCGCAGGTCAACGTATCTGGGTGTTTGTCCGTCCAGGGCTGGCGGTCGTGAGGATTAGGGACCAGAGAAGTCCACGATGCCGACTGGTTCTGCACGCAGAGGGCGAGGAGGGTACCGGCAGCGGGCACCAGGGTAGGGCAGGAGCGGGGTGCGCCCTCAAGGCGGCCCGGCGCAGGCACTTCCTTTGGAGAACCCCGCTGCAGCCCCGCGGCCTGTAGGGACCATGGATGTGGCTCGGGCTTCACGTCGATGACCAGGTCCCCCATCTCCATCTGGTCGTCGGCGTGGGCGGCGGGCTCGGGGTCTACTCGGCGGGGCATGCAGCTGGCCTTGCAGCGGGACATGCATCGCGGTTCGGACGATCCGGCGAGCTGGCGGGCCTTCGGGCTGGCGGGCAGAAGGCTTGCTAGGCGTGTGCGCTCAGGCTGAGAAGCTCAGGTGAGTGACTGCTGTGGGCGACTGGCTGCGAACTTTTATAAGTGCTAGCCTGGCCGTGGCTCCGCCCACCGGGGCGGGGCCTGATGGGAGCAGAAGGGGCGGTCCGCTGGGGCCTGGCTGGAGGCCAAACTCAGTCTGAACCCTGTCCACAGAGATTGACTTAAGGACTACACCTAAGGGCACCGAGCTCACGCGGCCAGCACAGAAACGGCGACTTCAGATTCCGTTTTAGGGCTGGTGAAACTGAGGCACAGCATCCCCACAAACACCCAGGAGGGAGAAAACGGTAGGGGCTACGTTTCTAACTGTGCCCCTAACAGTATCTTGGACTCTTTCAGTAAATACATAATAAAAATTCACTGGGCAAACCTCTATTGCGTGCCTTTGGTGCACCAGGTACTGTTCTAAGCACTGGGGACACTGCAGCGAACCCAACAGACAATAATCCCTGGCCCCGAGTTTACTGGCTCAGGGGAGCTCCAATAATCGTAAATTATACCTAAACTCTAAACAGTGATCTCACTAAGAAGAATTCCAGAGCCAATTATTAAATAACAAGGTTTAGGCTTCTAGTTCTGCCAAGATGGAATAGCCCCATTTGTTTATTTAGAAATAAACTACCCTGGACATAACAGACAGACAAGCTTGGGAAGACCTGAGTGGTGGAAAGAAGAAAGTGGGCTGGCTGGTAAACTTAGAGCTTGAGGACAATGGAGCGGTGAGTTCCCTGCTTTTCCTTCCGGCACCCAGTATGTCTCTGTCAGGGTGCTGCCGAAGCCTCCCACCCGGAATTGCCCGGAGGCACAGACAGAAGAGGCTCAGGAAGGCTTTGCTCTATTGCTAAAGGCCATGAGAAGGTGCCCTCACAAAAATTAGTTTTGGCAATGCATCCCCTAACTCCAGGCAAACACTAACAGGAAAAAAATGTACATGAACATCCACATCCCTCCTCCCACGCTCGCCATCACCCGCTGGTTTCAGGCAGAGATGCTTTGATTCATCCGCCTGGTGGTATCAGTAAGGCCCCGCAGAGAACTATACCAACTCAATTCCTCCCGCAACTCTCAGGAGGGGGTGATACTCCAAATTCTCCCTCGATGCTGTTGGGTGGAGCTGATTTTCAATTGTCTGCAGGGTGAAAGCACCAGTTCTCCCATCTCCGGCTGGTGGAGTCAGCTGCTAGCTGAGGCTCCGTCCTCACACAGAAGCAATTGTATTTTGGAAGTGGTAGTAGGTAGGAAGGGTGAACACTCCATATTGCTCTTGCCCCTGGTGTTAGCAAGTCCTGGGGTTGCACATCACTTACCCAGCAGCAACAACACAGGGTGAGCAGGGAGAGTCTCCCCTCTGGCCCCACGACCTCATGTCAGAGGAGCCCTGCACTACACACTGCACACTAGGCATTTATTTAAAATCATAGAACTTGACAATATACAGACTGGCTCAACCTCATTAAAGGGAGTGTTGGTGAGGGAAGGGGGAATAGTTGCTGACCTAATTTTGAAAATAAGTGGAATCTGAGAGACTAAAGTAAAAAGAAACAAAAACAAGAAAACTGTACATCAATATTGTACTCTGTTTGATGAGGTGTTTATCATGAGGGATATATAGGTTATACCCCTATTCTGAAACCACTCTTCATATATATTGGAAGTGAATAACTAAGGAAATTGTTGAAAAATACTAGTGTTTTGTTTGTATGTTTGTTTGTTTGGTTTGTTTTTTTACTGTTGGAGTGGAAATTTACAGATGAGGAAGGACATGGGCTAGAATGATCTATGTGGCATGGATTAGAATTGGAGACATCAGTATAAACTCATATTTAATTTAATATAGGTACTCATGCTCACATCAGCACACACATGTATTTCCTTGCACCAAGATCTTGGTTTTCAATAACATTCTTCAATAAAAGAAAGCAGAGTCCCTTGGATAAATGGTGGATTGAGGACTGGGACAGGAAGTTTTTAAAGATAAGACTGAACCTTTTTGTAGAATCAGAAGTTAAGGAGCCAATTACAAATACTGCCAATGGCCCAACTAGGTCAATTTGAGCAGCAAAATAAGTAAAACAAAGCAAGATCATTCCTATAGGATAAGGTAGAATATCTATGAGTCAGTATGGAGGTAAACAATTTATTAAATGAATAGCTAGGTGGAAAGAAATTTTAAAAATCTCCTTTGCAGAAGAAAAGGGATTAACTAATTTATGTATATACTCCACCTTCTAGGATGCAGAGCATAACTCCCCTCTGAGCCATAAGTGTGGGATTCACATAGTGGCTTCCTCCCAAGAGGTAAGTGTGGAAAGGGAGAAACAAAGGTAACGTTACTATGGACTTGGTCAGTCATATTTGCTTGGAATATGCTGATTTGCAACTTCGTGCTTACACATCCCGCTGAACTGAGCTGATTCAAGGCAGAGACCATAATTCATTATTAATTCCACAGTGTTTATAACAGTAGCATATGCAAATTCTTGATATATAAGTTTGAACGAGAAATAACACTTCAGTCCTCTTGTTATTTTTTAAGCCTCACCCAAAGATACACTTATTGATTTTCGAGAGAGGAAAGGAGAGAGGAGGAGGGAAACATCTATGTGAGAAACATCAATAGGTTGCCTTCTAAAAGCACCTTGACCAGGGACCTGACTGCAAACTAGGTATGTGCACCTGACTTGGAATTGAAACCAAAACCTTTTGGTGTAGGGGAGATGGGATTATGCTCCAACTAACTGAGCTACCAGCCAGGGCTGTCTTCCTGTTTTAATAGCACCCTTGAACATCATTGCCTGCATAAAACTGTGCAAATTATTTTAACATTTTTCAATGTATGTGTAAAGTTATTTTAAAATACAAAGTATTGCCGAAACCGGTTTGGCTCAGTGGATAGAGCGTCGGCCTGCGGACTGAAGGGTCCTGGGTTCAATCCCGGTCAGGGGCATGTACCTTGGTTGCGGGCACATCCCTGGTTGGGGGTGTGCAGGAGGCAGCTGATCGATGTTTCTCTCTCATCGAGGTTTCCAACTCTCTATCTCTCTCTCTTCTCTCTGTAAAAAATCAATAAAATATATTTTAAAAAAATACAAAGTATTATTGGGAGCTCTTTCAATCTATGGCAAGCTATACATATATTTTATAGTTATGCTGTGGATGATAAAAATAGGCATTGAGGTGATTTCTATTAGCAATAACTGTAAATTTTACCATTATCCAATTTAACATTATTCTATGGGATTATTTTGATTCCAAGTCCAATGGATTTTCTGTTACACTTGCTAATTCTTTGTTATTAGACTACAAGAATAGTAAAGATAGTATCAGGAAACAAAAGGTAAATTTAGTATGTAAATCATGAGGGTCATTTATCAATTTTGGATGAAAAATGTTGAAAATATGAAATAGAGGATCATACTAATGTATTTCATTCCATCAAAAATAAATACAAATTTTAAACATTGCATTATTTTCAGTCATATAGAAAATATTTTTATATCAGATATTACTATGAAAGATTATGCAATTACTATTAAATCAGTAGTTTGATTTTATTATAACACTAGAGGCCCGGTGAACAAAAATTTGCGCACTCGGGGGGGAGAGGGGGGTCCCCCAGCCCGGCCTGTGCCCTCTCGCAGTCTGGGACCCCTCGGGAGATAACGACCTGCT
>NW_005368305.1:1985917-2002632 GCF_000412655.1 Myotis brandtii | reverse complement strand
GGGAACGTTGGAGTCCGCAGTCACTGGAGCAAGCATGCCTTCCTGTTCACTTCAGTGCATGGCTGCTGGCCGCCATCTTGGCTGACAGTTAATTTGCATAAGGATATGCTGATTAGCCAATGGGAAGGGTAGCGGTTGTATGCTAATTACCATGTTTCTCTTTTATTAGTGTAGATAACTAGCCCTAGTAGAAAGTTTATTTAAAGAGAATGTTTGGACAAAAAAAATGCAAATTAAGGGAAATGAAGATCTATAATTAATTAATACTTAAATATAATTTTTGATTAAAGCTATTTCCAATAAGATAAATAGGGAATATAAAACATTTGTATACAAAGGCAAATTTACTTACCAAGTGAATCACTGGCAGTTCACAGTTCTTGGGCTGTTCCTTATCCTTAAGAGTTATAATAATTTAATTAGAACTATATAATTTATCTGAAAACAAATTAAAATATATTTATATGCATATTAGAACAGAAAAATTCAGATGATAAGTTTTGTCAAAATTAGGTTCATATATATATATATATATATATAAACTTCTGACACATATATAACAATTAAATTAAACCATAAACCATAATTAATTAGTTATATATCATAGATATTGTCTCAGTTCTCTTTGAAGAGAAAACAGTGTGTGGCAGAAATTGTTAACTTTGATTTATGGTTTTATAATATAAATTACAATGTACTGCAATTAGCATTATTGCTATTTTTCTCAGGAACACTAAGGTGAGACAAATGGTTTTCTTGAGCCATGACCAATAATAATTTCACTGCACCCATGGTCAGCATATTTTAACTCCTGTGCATATGAACAAAAATATATAATTTACGTTTAAATTTTAAAATTTCTTTCAAATTAATAAGAATATAAAAAAAACAAAATATAAAATTCATTTAAAGAAAATAAAGTTAATGTGTATATTTCTGAAGGTAGTTTTTACCATCATAATTTCTCATTGCATTCCAGTGGTTCATATATAAAATATCTATAAATCTTATTTCACCTATGTCTTTTTGTGCATTTGTGTGCCTATGTGTATGTAATAATTACATATTTTCACAGTAAACATATGTGTAATTATTAAGAGTGACTTCTGCAAGATGTATCAGAGATCCCACGCAAGCCATTGTCAAAAGTCATTCTTCATATTAATCAGAGTATATCTGACCTGATTACACAGTGCAGGCAAGTTGTCATCCACAACAATATGTCATAGATGGTTTTCAGCACTGGGATCGACTGTCACAAGACTCTTTGCTCCTGGCAGCATCAGAAGACAGCCTTCCCTTAATCTATTTTAGTTTCATGGACATGATTCTTCCCAATCTGATGCCCTCACATGATGATCTATAGATATTTTACATTATCCTCCCCCTTATCATTCTATGAAATAAATAGATTGTCATAAACTCCATGCTATTCTTACTTTCTTTTTTATTTTTAAATAATTTCTTTTCAAAAGCAACAACAAAAACAATATTGTAACATCGCAATTTGTTTTGGATGTAAGCTTTAAAAGCTTTTTTAGTCATAAAGCTAAACATTAAATTGATGCTTTCTTTACATTTTTGCTGTAATAATCACATTCCTCCGACTGACACTGTAGATGTCACTAAGTGGTTATAGGGTCACATATAAGTAAATGATCAAAAGTAAAACAAAACAATGAATATTAAATGATATATTCCTATTTGAACTTTTTGAGGTGTATAACTAGAAAATGGAAAAGGGAAAAATCAATTTATTTTGCAAAATAACTGCTACCAACGTGATTCTCTATGTTGCTTTGATATTCAAAAAAGTTGATCAGAAAGTAATTATCAATTATGCAAGTCAGCCTGGATTCTTATATATTGACATGTCCATGAAGGCTATATCAGAGATGGGGAAGCTGCCAGCATCTCACATGTTAGTGAAGACATCTGAGATCCCTTATCCACAATAAAAAATCTATAACATGTTAAGAGCAAATAATTCATTTGAACTCTTACAATTTAGTCTAAATTAGATAAATATATGTTATATAACATAAATCATGACAGGACTTCAATGAACTCTTAAAATATACATAGCCCCTGATGGTTTTATTCTGGTCAAGGGCACATACCTTGATTGCAGGTTCCCTGGCCCTGGTAGGGGTGTGTGCAGGAGGCAACCAATAGATGTGTCTCTCTAGCATTGATGTTTCTCTCTGTCTCTCCATCTCCCTTCCACTCTCTCTAAAAATCAATAGAAAAATATCCTTGGGTGAGGATTATCAACAACAGAAATAAAAGTATACATAAAACAAAGGCAAAAGTGATACTAAAGATCTTTTTTTTTTAAAAAAAAAAAGAATTTAATCCCTGAGTTTGGAGAAAAAAATGCTACAGAAGCACAGTGATTTATTGCAAAACAATAGTTTCTTGTTTTACGGCACAATTTAACGGAATAATTTTCTGAATTATTTTATATTTTCACTATGATTTCAATACCATTCTGTAAAGTGTGGTCACTTAGACTTAGATTAACTATAAATAAGAATTGTTTATACCCAAAATAGAATTTGAAATGTTTAATTTTATATTGCTTTTTACTTTCAGTAACATGCACAATCAAGAAATATAGTAAATTATAAAATAAAAATGTTATAAAATTAATTTTCTTAAAATAAAGTTAATTCAGATGTACCAAAAATTAAAATATTTGACACTTTTAAAAATGCTATTTTGTTTAATTTAACACTCTCAATGCTAATGAATATATGATTTGGTTTTAAAATATATTTTACAGTGAAATTCAGTTAACCACCAGCAGACTTGTACTAGACTGCAGAGATGTCTTCACTCCCATGTTTATAGGAGCACTATTCATACTCACCAAGATATGGGAACAACCCAAGTGTCTATCAACAGATGAACAGGCTAAAAAATAATAAATAAATAAAAGAAGAAATAGAAAAGAAATGAGGTATATACCTGCAGGGAAAGTTATTCACCCTTTAAAAAGAGAACATCCTGCCATTTGGGGAAACATGGACAAACCTGGAGGGCATTATGCTAAGTGAAGTAAGCCAGTCAGAAAATGACAAATATCCCATAATCCCATTTACATGAGATATCAAAAATAGCCAAACTCATAAAAGCAGAGAATACAATAGTGATTGCCAGGTACTGGGGTTGGGGAGAATTCGGGAAGCCACCACTTGCCAATACTGTCCTGAGAATGCACCAAGGAACGCAGAAGGCCAATGGACCTTGAGCGTTAGCAGGGCTGATGCTAAGCACTGATTGTTCCTGTTGAGATAGGGGTGGCTCGAAGCAATTTCCTGACCTGATAGCCTCCAAGTAAATGTTTACTGGACCTTACTGATTACTACTGATCTTTATTGACCTTAGAGATGCTCTGTCTGCTACCTATTTGCCGTGCTTTACTGAGGGTAAGATGTGTATCTAAAACTGAGTAAAAGCAGACGGGACCCAGTTTTGGTGTGTCACTTCAAGAAAGAGGCTCCACCTGGCCCCCGACGCCTTCTGAATTCATATTTCTTGTATAGTATTTTCATTTGTGCGTCGGCCCCGCCTTCAGATCCTGAATCCTGCCACGAAGGTCATGGCAGGAGAAATGGAGAGTTGTTATTCAATGGATATAGTTTTGATTATAAAAAGTAAGTTCTACAGATCCACTATATAACATAGTGCCTATAGTTAACAATTTTTTGAGGGTAGCGATTATGTTAAGCATTCCTATCATACACAGAAAAAAAACAAAAATGACAAAGACAAAGGGACACAACTTTGGGAGGTATTAGATATGTTTGCTACCTGGGTTGTGGTTATGGTATCATCGGTTTGCATATGTCCAAACTCATCAAATTGTATACACTAAATATGTACAGTTCCTTGTATATCATTATACCTCGATAAAGCTGTTTAAAAGTATAATTAACCACCAAGTTGCTGAATTATCCATAAAGCTTTGGGATTTTTCTTAGCCTTTAGCACTTTCCTTATGGTCTCAAGATGGTTATTTCAATTCCAATCACTGGCAATCAAGTCTCAACTTAAAAAAAAAAAAGATAAAAGGAGAAAAATAGAGAACTAAACATAATAGGTCTTCTCTCAAAGGATATTAGATGATATAAATAGACAGATATCAATAGATAAATGGGTAAATAGATAATACATGCATGCATATGTACACACATATACATGCAAAATACATACATATCAACATGTGTCACTGGGTCACCGGGGACTTCTGAAAAAATTTAATTGTCCAGAACTGTGTTATGTGTTGCAACAAAAAAGCTAGTTAGAAAGAAAAGTAATTTTATTTGGGAACAAAATTTCTTTTCTATTGGTGAGGAAAAGGGAGGACATAATATGGGTAGGAAACATGCAATACGTATCAAATGTTACAGAGTGCAGATATGCATTTTTGATATACAAAATACTATAAATAGTGGGCAAAATGTAAAATAATAATATTAACTCAATAAGCAGGTTCTCTTGCAATTAAACATAATTGCCCTTATTGTATTTAAGATTAATCATAGGAAGCTAATTATACCTTAAAATATTCTAAGGAATTTGCTGTTCTGTATTATGCATCAAGAGGAAAACACAATATCTCTTACCCACACCCCTAAAAAACATAAACAAATCTCAGGGACTATGTAGCAAACTATGCAGGAATCAGATAACTCTGAAATAGGTGCTGCTATAGAAAGGCTTTTGCTAGATACATCAAATTGCCTTTAATTTCTTCCTCTATCTTCCACCTTGAGTTTATAGCTAAATTTTGTCTATTTTACTTTTACAGCATTGCCTAATTCATGTCTCTACTTACTGATGTCCGAGTGTCTTTCTGTGTTTCCAACTAGACAAGTATTTTATACACTGATGGTCTCAAGTACATCAATAAATGTGCCATAATAAAAATTTCGGACTCAATTGCATAGGACTTCTTACTTCAGAATTTTCTAGTTTTTTATCTAACAGTCCTTAAGAATTTCTGAAAGAAGAATATAGAGTTTATCAAATATATGTTGTCATATATCACAGAACACAAAATATCCCTCATAATAGCATCTTATGAAGACAATAACAAAATACACTGAACTAAACATAGAAATAACCTTCAAACATTATTATTTTCCCTTTATCTTTTATATCCATCATATGCACTGACAATCAAATTATTTTTAGGCCATACATTTGATCATGTTGCATATTTTCCTGAAATTTTCAGTGACCTGTTCAGAATAAGGCACTCAAAATAATATAATGTGGTCGCAATCTATCTTTGGTCAGTCTTCGTCTTTCTCAAATAAAATACTAAGCAAAACCAAACTCCCCACCAAAACCTGCTCTGTCAGGCCCTCTGTCTAAAATTTATTTTTGACCTACTAATCTCTGTATGTCAATGACATCTATGACAAAATAAAAATATTTTTATTTACTTCCTATATTCCCAAAGCATCTCTTTTCTTTGTGCTAACACAGCAGAACATAGTATAATACCTAGTAAAAACATATTTTGAAACAATATTAAATTTAATTCAGCGTCACTACTGTGACACCTCCTGCCTTCATCCACCCCACAATTAGAAGGTACATAAAGACCTTGGCAATGCATTTTCGGTGCTTCACATGCCAGAAGCAGAAAACGCCTTCACAACCAGTAGGGACAATGAAATAGTTTACATTCTCCTGGAATCTAAATTCTGGAAGATTCCTATTTATTCAAAGCCATGTTGTATTGAATAATGATAACTTTACATTCTAAAAAATAAATTCAGATATGCAATGTAACATGATGAAAAATTACTCCAAAATTTAATTATTTTGTATATATACTTTAAAAGAAGTTATTGAAAAGTTGGGTTAAGTGACTTGCTCAAGGGTATACATTAGAATAGAAATCAAGCAACATCATCATGTAGTTGTTTTGATTCTAAATAAAAGATCTTTTCTTCCAAATTAGCCTCACTTACAAGTGCAAGTATTTTCCAAATGTATTATATTTTATTTTGCATATATCTCATATTATTTTTAGAATTATTTTTAGAATAATTTTCTTCTAAAGAAAAGAAAAACAAGCTGATGTTCTTATCTTATTAAATTAAAATTGCCTTTTTAATTTCACCTTTTGAATTTGTCCTCACCTCCAACATCTTTAGAACATGTAAATTTCAGAATTTAAAGTTGTGTTGTATAGCTAGGTAACTTCACATATTACGTTGTAATTACATTAAAAATAACAAATCTCAGATATTTCTACAATATTGACATATTAGGGTGCAAAATAGAAAAGAGGCAAAATAAAAGTTGTCATTTAATTATTTTTCCTAGTTATTTTAAAACATAATGGTGCACTTCACCATTTGTTTGGTTCCTATGTATTTGATCCAATGTTAATATATGATTTTTTGTGTTGTCAGATTAATTTATTTCAGAAATGTGTTCTAGAATTGCTTTGAACATATATATATGTTTATATATAAAGGATGATCATATTAAAACAAAATTTTATATTGCAATTCAATCTGGTCAGATTATTTACATGGGTTTTGGAATATAAGTGATAAAAATGAAGACTATAGATGAGCATGTTTTGCCTCACTCAGAGTATATATAGAAATCTGATGCAGTGTCTGAGGGAAGCTCTTGAGGAATCTGTATTTCCGCGAACACCCCTAGGTAACATTTATTATTATTGAAGTTTGGGGAATATTTTGAATGCTTTCCATAAAGACATTACTTGAGCACTATGAGTTATACTTATTATTGTCCTTGTCATTTTCCAAGGCAATGAATATTTCTAATGAAATATTTCTAGTAACCTAGTAGAAACTTAATAAAATGTGTAAAAGATTAAAATGACTTAACAGTTGATACTTTTCATAATCTATGCCCTGAAATCTAATGATGGATTCTTGCTGAGTTTTTATCTTCTCAATATATACTTAGCTAAAACCTTGGCCTCTTAATTAATTTCTTCAGATTGACAGAAATACAAGAAAAAAAAGGGAAAGTATTTTTACAGTTTACAAACAACAAAGGCAGAAACAACACACAATTTCCAAGAGTTTCTATGAACTCCAATATAGCCAATTTCATTAGTATATACTCTTTGAAACTCATTGTATATTAAGGCTTATTTGGTAGCACAGAATGATGGCCTATAATTTTGCATAGAGAGGATATATTGAATTACGTTTTTCTAAAAAAAAAATGAGTGAGTAATGTCCTTTCAGATAATAAAGGGTTAGGCAATTTCAATGTAGAAGTTATTTATTTTATTCATATCAAATTGATGTCAATGATTAAATATAATTCAGACACCAATGCTCCTACAAATTGCCTAATAAAAGCATTGTTATGCTGCTCTAGCCGGTTTTGCTCAGTGGATAGAGCATCAGCCTGCAGACTGAAGGGTCCCGGGTTCGATTCCTGCCAAGGGCACATGCCAGGTTGCAGGCTCGATCCCCACTGGGGGGCATACAGGAGGAGCCAACCAATGATTCTCTCTCATCATTGATATTTCTATTTCTCTCTCCCTTCCTCTCTGAAATCAATAAAAATATTTTTTTTTAAAAAAGCATTGTTATTCTTCTTGTTAGTAGATTGGAGAAGTAAGCAGAAAAAAATGATTAATGTAATTGAACCAATGATTGTTGAAAGAAGTAAAGAGTTAACATTTACTCTAATGAAACAAAATCATATTGGATGAATTCAAGCTCTTTCTCAATATGACTATTTCAGTAGCTCTTTTGCTTTGCTTTTACTTGAAATTGCCCTTTTTTGAATTATTATGATACTATATTTAGGTATGGCTAATTTGCGCTTTGAATTTTGTGCCCACTTATAGTTTTATTGCATAAGTTGTAAAACACAGTAGGTCCTCAGATTATGTCGGAGATCCGTTCCTACGGTGTGACGTAACGCGATTTTAGCCATAAGTTGGAACCCACCTACATAAGCACCTATGTCACTCACATGGAGCACATACACAGCAGTAAGGAAGTAAAACAGTAAAAAATTTTTTTAAAAAAGATAACAATTCCTGACCTTTACTTGTGGTAAAGAAATAATAAAAAACATAAAGCACATATGTACATTTGTCGAAATGACAGAACTTTTTTTTTTTTAATAAATAAATGAGAGATGGCAACATAACCATGAAACGACATACATCGAGTCCGACATAACCCGAGGACTGTCTGTACTATCAATGTTTTTATTGATGACGACTAAAGAATAAAATGGATTCTCATTGATAACTCATCTGTTATACAATTTCAACCATTAAAAATTTTAAATATATGGTGTCCCAAAAATGTATACACACACTTTGAATAATTATAAAGGCAGTGTTTATTATAATACATTTCATTTTCAAAATTGAGCTATCAGTTGTTAAAGTATGTATACTTTTTGGGGGACACTCTATATATGTGGACTAAAGTTTTGTTCTTAATTTGAGGAAATTAAAAAATAAAATTGTCTATCATGCTTCTTTTTTTATCTACATTACATACAAGCTATTCTTAATCTAGATTTTAAAAAGGTAATATACATCCACAATATTTGAAATTGCTATCTTAACTATCCCCACTGACATCCAGTATTGAACATCTTGTCTAGCATATAACAATGTTCTTATTTGTAATTTTTTTTGAATCTATGAAATAAATATAAAAATACTTCAATATATACTGTGGTTCCACAAGACTCAGATGCAAATAGGTTCAGATCTACATTTATTCAAATATTTGTGTATTTAAAGTTTCCTCCATAACTTATTGTAAAGGGAATGCTATTAACTCCAAGATTCTGAGCTCCTTGGGATACAAAATGCATAGCTGCAGAGTCAAAGTAGGATATCTTAATACTGAGAAAGAAACCCATTCTCCCCATGTCTGCTTCACATCACATAGTTTAACAGATTTGGTCAACAGCTCAAAATATTCAAACTAGTTTGTGTTTATAGATATTATTTTATACCATTACTACTTTGGAACATTTCAAAATAGTCATGTTTTTTAGTTTTCCTTATAAATTATGTTTCTTGTATTTTGCTAAGCTTGCTTCTATTATTAGAGACTTAATGCACAAGTCAATCATAGTAGTAATAAAAAAATGGATCTCAATAATTTACCTAACCTGATCATTGGTGGCCCAAAGAAATGGAGGGTATTTAAATTCTTATAAAATAAACATATCTGAGCTAAGATTGAATCCTCACTTATTTAAAATATTAATTTTTTTCATTTAGAATTATAAATTCAACCTTGAAAATAGTACAAATATGAATAGTAGAAAAATTAGTGTCTAATGCTGCATATGATAGATCCATATCTTGTGATATTTTATGCCTTCATTTAATATTTATCTGGACAATTACTTTGTGTTCATTAAGAATTAGCTATAAAATAATGAAAATTTACACTAAATGATTTTAACAAACTGGAATGTATTATATGACATAGTTAGGAAATTTTTGTTGTCAGAATACTTTATTTTAAATCAGTTTTCCCATGCAATTTAGTTCTCATTAAATAACTTATCTATATAAAAGGCTAATATGCAAAGTGTCCCCTCGGGAGTTCGACTGGGAGTTTGATCATTTGCTATGACATGCGCTAATTACCAGGGGGCGGCATGGAGTGAAAAAAGGCCCCAGCCAGCAGCTGGCAGCCGGGGAAGGAAGGCCCTGGCTGGCAGCTGAAAGGAAGGCCCTGGCTGGCAGCCGGAAGGCCCCGATTGGCCCTGATCACCAGCCAGGCCTAGAGATGATTTCATGCACCGAGCCTCTAGTTTTAATATATTTATGTAAGTATAAATGAATTCTAATGTACTTTAGTTTAAATGTGCCAAATATATGTAAATATATGTATGTGCATGTGATTATGCTTAAAGATATTAATAGGTTAATAAATATCAAATTTGTTACATATGCCTGTTTACATTTCTCTTTTCAACTTCATAATTTAGGCGGCTTTTAATTTCTATAGTTTTATCACAGTATTGCAGGCACTGCAATAAGACATTAATATTGAGATGTTCCATTAGAGAATTTTATTCATGTCATGCTTCTGTACCCCTAAAACAGCTTTACATCAACTATAATATACTTACATACTTCCCTTTCATTTCACAGAAAAACTATTATTTTTTTTCCTGCTCTAGATTTAGTCTTCTATCTGTATATAGTTTATGCCACATTTCCTCAGACTTCTTCTGGATTGACCCTTGATCATTTTTCTCTTTTCATGTAAAAGTTTTTATGTGGCCATATGCTTTCAATTCTTTTGGATATAGTCCTAGAAGTGGCATTGCTGAGTCATATGGAAACTTGTTTGTTTTTCAACATTATATCTTTATCTTTCTTAAAAAAAATCACATTAATTTTATTGTAAGTATTACACAATACAATTAGTTTATGGAATGTCTTATTATTACAAAATAAAGCAAGTTAACTTATAGTACAAATATCTATTCCTTCCCAGAAAAATGGACCTTTAGCCATACACTAAACATTAATGTAGAATGTAATATATGCTTAGATTAAGTTTCAGTAAGTTTCAAATTCCAGATATTTGGTGAGCATTGCCAGGATCCTTCCATCATATAAACACAATACTGGTATAGTGTTATTAAGAGTATATACAGATATACACTTCTACCTATATCTTCTTATATCAGTAAATACTGATATAAAAAATTTAGTAAGTTTCTTATAATTATCAATTGTACATGTCTTGTTTTTGTTTACATGAGAGTCCTTGGCTGCAGGAGAACACATACATAAATTACATCCATCATTTGTGAGATGCCAAGGCTTAGAAGCACCATGGTTTTCACAAGATTTATATGTTATATTTCTGTGGCCAATATCCCCGGAGATCTGCCTTGGGCTAACTTAATTCCATGGGATTAAGTATTGGACAGGCTCTTCCCCAATCTATCTTCTAGCATATTATCTATTTTTTGGTTGAATTTGTTGTATTCATTTTTAAATAATTTAAATGATCAGTCTATGATGTTTACCATAATTTATCTTTCTTCTAACATCCCTGTTAGGAAAGGTATCCAAGTTAATAAGTCTTTTCCTTAGTAAATTTTCTCAAATGTAAGCATTTGTCTTGCTCAATGTGACCTAGGCCAGTGCCAGGCTCACTGTCCCATGTTATTTTATGGACCATACTAATTTTCTGTTCAATGTGGATATATAGTTTGTATAAAACACACATGGAGTATCCTAACAGAAAGTTATGTGAGTGCAAATGAATTCTAAATGTACTTTAGTTTAAATGTGCCAAAGGGCTTTCTATGGCCAACCTCAGTAAATGTCAGTGGTTTTAACTATGGGCATGAAGCCTGCATCCTACGCTTAGGCACATATTACTTTTGATTTGCCAAACATTTTGCATCTTGACCTTTGCTTTTTATCTATAAAAACAAGGTCTATAAGCATTACAGCACATTATTTTGAGACAGAGCATATGTGTAACAATCTTCACTCATCAAAATTGGACATTTTCCTCAAATAGTTATTACCCATGTTAATAGCTGTACAGTAATTAGTAGCTCCGATATTTAATAAATCCTGCTGTGATTATTCTAGTGCCAAAACTCTTTCATGTGCCTCTCAGGATGTATTGCTGATAATAAATATAACCTGTAAAAGCCAAAGAGCATTTTCATATTAAAATCCTTCCAAATGTTTATTGAAAATGAATTTTTCAATTATTTAAACTGCCTCATAAAGTCATATTGGCTTAAATATTCCTAAGGTCTTCTGAAATTCTAATTTATTGCCTCAATTTTCAGTAATGGTGAAGTTTATAGAAAGAAATAGCTTTATTCTCTGGGCATCTAAGAGTATAAGCTAACAGGATATTATTTTCATGCTCTTAAACTATAACAAAACATCAAAGAAATGCTATTTTGACCTCTTTTCCTCTTATTTTCATTTATCACCCATGCCTTCCCCGACTCCTCTCTCTTTCCTGGAAGTAAAATCAACAAGAGTACCAACCAATGAAACAATAGCAGTATGAGCCTGGCCAGGGCTCACATTTGTCCTGTTCCTGTTGTGTGGAGTAGGGCTAGACAAATACAATCCTATAGATTTCTCTCATCCCCTGGTTCACTATGCTTCAAAAGTCTGAAAGACTGAATCTTACCTTAGTCAGGAGAGGAGAAGGAACAACTCATTCAATCATTCATTTCTTTAGGAATTCAGACAATTACATTTACAACTACTGACATGTTGTAACTTTGCAATGAATTCTTCTGAAACTCATGAAGGCAATTCGGCCCAGGCATTATAGGATAAGCTAGAGAAAAAGGGGAAAAAAGTAACTTAGCAACTAGAAAAGAACTTTATGCAAGTTCAAATGTTATTTCCACCCCATAAAACTTATCTTTATAATATTTCAATAATCTACTTAGTATATTAAAGTTTAAATCACAATGATTTTATAATTCCAGCCATTTAATCACTATAATTACCCAATTTGACCAGAGGTATTTCAAATATTCATTTCAATTTTCAATCAAGCCACATTGTGGATAGTTAGGCTTTTGTAAATCTGCTATATATTGCTTCTTGATACACTGATGCACTGCAACTTCAGTAAAATGGGTTTCTAAATTACATGATTTATAAGAAGACGTCCTTATTGAAATAAGATTTTTGTCCTGATCCTACAATGGTATTTGAAAAAAATCCAAATTAAATGTTTATTCCAGTGAAAACCCAGGAGTACCAATCCATTTGCCATGCTAATGTAACCCACTAGTTAGTTATGGCCCTGCCAAAATCCTGTATAGAACCATTGATTTTGTTGGAAAAACAACATCACATTTTCAGTACAATTAAGCATCAGAGTGTAAGTGGCATATGACTTTTTCTCCTGAAGTACTGCATTATTTAAATGCCCCTTTGACTTCTTATTTGTTTATCTTATATGTACACTAGAGTATCCATTTACTTGTTGATTGCCAACTTCTTTCTAAATTTGAAACAGCCATTTTGCTTATATACCACCTTAATTTCCCTTCTATGTTCATAAAGTTACCATAATGTAGCACCATATATCAACTTCTTTTTATTTACAGTAATATAAATTCTAATTTATGGACTACATAGCCAAACCACTGACACCATCACAGTAATTGTCTTGTTTATTGGTCAAATATTTAGTACACATGTGTTAAAAATATTTATAAGGAAATTATATTTTGTTATTTCTATATTCTTAATTACATACTAATTTGAAAAATCTTCCCCCCAAATCATGTTTTAATATGAGCATTCTTTATCATAAAAGCTTTTAACTCACCGAAAGTAAAAGACCACTTTGGAAGCAGAAACATCCAACCTAGAGGAAAAGGGGGGCAATGCCTATTTCAACGTAAGGAAAAATAACAGAAAGCACTGTAAAATCGCTTTCCCTTTAATTTGGGTCCTCAAAATGTACTAATTGACATTTCTTCTTCCAATCCCATGTAACTATGTATTTTGAGGATAACAACCAAAGAACCATATACTATGGTATCATTTTTGATAAACTATTTGCGTGCAAATAATAGTGTTAAAAAGAGAATAATGATAAAAAATAAGTCGGAGTTCATACTCAAGTAAATGTCAGAAAATTTGTGACTGTATGAAACAAGATAGTCTATTGTTACCTGTTTAATGGAATATGTTTTGAGGATTATTTTTTTGCCAGGACTATTGAGGTCTGATTGACAATTGAAAATATTTAAGGTGTAAGTAATGTTTTGATATACATATGCATGTTAAAATGATTAACATAAGCTAATTAACAACTTAACCATAGTTACCTCTGTGTGTGTGGTAACACTTAAAAACTACTCTCTTGACAACTGTCAAGTATATAACTCAGCATTATTAATTGTAGTCACCATGCTGTACATTAGGTCTGTATATCTTCCCACTCAGAACATTTGGTTTGTTTGTTGTTTTCTCCCTCATAATGCCTCACAGGGCAGGCAAGCCAGGACTGGAATAGTAGTGCCGCATGACCTAATGTTCTTCTCCACCAGCCTTAGCGTGGCACCTTTATTCTTTACATCCAACTTTGGGTATCATATCTTCCTTCTAGGCCGGAAAAGGGGGTACTGTGCAAGATGAATGACTTGTCAGCTGAAAAAGATGTTCAATAGGCAGGAAAGATACAGATCTCCCAGAAATCTTGTCCTCTGTAATTCTGCTTACATCTCATTGGTCAGAACTTGGTCTGAGAAACTCCTTTAATTTTAAGGTCTCTGGAGATTTGATTTTTAATTAAGTGTATTATCAACCTGAATCAAAAATAAATTATTTTAGTAAGTATAAGAGGAAAAAAGACATATTTAATAAGATAATTGTTATCCCTATCACACACAATATCAAAGTTCAATTTAAAGGATTAAGAACTTTTCTCTTTTACCCCATTTTTCACATTTTCATCAGGGTCTTTATGACAAAAGACAACCTTTATGGTCACCTGCAAAGGCGGTTTGACTTCCATTCAAAGTTCATTTCAAGTATCAAGGCTAATGATACCACACATCTATCTGGTGTGTACCTAGAAAGTATGAAAAGCTTTATTACTTGCATAATTCAGCAGTTGTTAAATAACTTGAGAGAGCAAAGAAAAAAGACTGGCTTGCGTTTTTATTGTGGTCAAAGATGGGGCAAGGGTGAGGGTTCCTACTGGGAGGGAAGAAGTTTTCATGATTTGAATTCCCCACCTTTGCCAAAGGAGGGAGCACCTATGCTTTCTTACCAGTTGGCAAAGATATAGGGCACGGGGGAGGGGGAGGGGGGAGAGGAAGGGAGAATGGGAGGGTTGAGGCTTAACAGATGTCTGCATTCAAATATCAAAAAATGGAGTCAGGTTCATCACTACAACAATGAAAACAACTTTAAATATCTCTAATCCTCCTCTGGAGGGTGTCTTTCTGATTGTCAATTCCATCCAATGGCTCTGAGACGCCTATTTTACCATTTCCATGATGATTCAAAAGTTTCATCAATATATTCACTGTCCTTCAGATAGAGGTGCCTTTGAACACACCTGTCTCTTTTTGTTGCCCCATCTGCAGCGTTCATTACTCAGCTGGTGAACTGGGATCTTGCCATGTAGTTTGAATTCTGGGTATTTGGTTATTTTTTTCCCTTTATTTCTTTCTATCTTTTCTTATTTGAGTATGCTGAAATGTTTCTTATCTATATTTCTAACAGATTTATTAATATAACTTATATACCAGGAAATCCACCTATTTTACATTAAAGTGTACAACTATTGATTTTTATTGAATTTACAGAGTTGTGCAAATAGCACCACAAACCTTATATGCAACATATTCATTACTCCATAGATAACTCCTGTCTCCAATTTCTGCCCAAGGCCCAGGCATCCTTTCAATTTTCTTTCTTTACAGATTTGTCAGGGTAGTTCAAATAAACAGACTCATGTAATGTAAGTAGTATTTTACATCTGGTTCCTTTTACTTAGCATATTGTTTTTGTGGCTCATTCATGTTGTGGCATGAATCTTCTCTTCATCCCTGTCTTACTACTGAATAGTATTCTATTGTATGTATATGTCACAATTTAATTATCCATTTTCCAGTTGATGAATTTTTTCACTAATCTACGTTTTGGATGTTATAAATAATGCTGCTATGAACATTCACATTCAAGTCTTTTGTGGAGATATTTTTTTATTTTTCTTGGATAGATATCCAGAAGTGGAATTGCTAGATCACATGGTAATTTTCTGTTCGAAAAAAAACTGCCAGTTTTCCAAAGTGGCTATACCATTTTATATTCAAATCAGAAATATAAGAGGTTCAAGTTTCGAGGTCTTCAACAACTCTTATGATTGACTTTTGGTTTATAGCTATTTTATTTTTTGTATAGGTATGTCTTTTTTATTTTCATTTATATTAAAATACTGACTAATGATGTTGAGGGTTTTTTTGTCTATTTAATTGTATATTTAGAATTTCATCAGGATCATCCCTCTGGCTGTTATTTGTTTAATAGGGGCCCGGTGCACAAAAATTTGTGCACTCGGGGGGGGGAAGGGGGGGCTCCCTCAGCCCGGCCTGTGCCCTCTCGCAGTCTGGGACCCCTCGGGAGATAACGACCTGCTGGCTTAGGCCTGCTCCCGGGTGGCAGAGGGCAGGCCCAATCCCTAGGTGCAGCCCCTGGTCGGGCTCAGAGCAGGGCTGATTGGGGAGTTGGGGCGCCGCCCCCTGTCATGCACAGAGCAGGGCGGATCGGGAGGTTGCGATGCCACCCTCAGTCACGCTCAGGGTAGGGCCGATTGGGGGGTTGGGGCACCGCCCCCTGTCACACTCAAGGCAGGGTCGATGGGGAGGTTGCGGCGCCACCCCCTGTCACGCACAGAGCAGGGCCAATCAGGGGGTTGGAGCGCTGCCCCCTGTCACGCACAGAGCAGGGCCCATCAGGGGGGTTGGGGCACCACCACTGTCACGCTCGGGGCAGGGCTGATGGAGAGGTTATGGCTCTACCCTGTCACACACAGAGCAAGGCCCGTGGAGGGGGGTTGGGGCGCCACCCTCTATCACCCACAGAGCAGGGCCGATCAGGGGGTTGGGGCGCCACCACTGTCACACTCAGGGCAGGGCCGATGGAGAGGTTATGGCTCTACCCCGTCACACACAGAGCA
>NW_005368305.1:1953756-1985573 GCF_000412655.1 Myotis brandtii | reverse complement strand
CAGCTCTGACTCCAGCTCTGAGATCCCAGCTCGCTGAAAGCTGGTTTCTGGGGTTTTTTTTAGCTTCTATGTTTGTTACAATGTTCAAACTGCAGGCTCAGAGGCCTGCAAGGCAGGCGGGGAACGTTGGTTTCCTCCGTCACTGAAGGAAGCAAGCCTCATGTTAGTTTCAAGCTGCCTGGCTGCCGGCCGCCATCTTGGCTGACAGTTAATTTGCATATCTCCCTGATTAGCCAATGGGAAGGGTAGCGGTCGTACGCCAATTACCATGTTTCTCTTTTATTAGTGTAGATTTACACACCATCTCTCTTTCTCTCTACACAAACACACATGCACACACATACACACAAGTGTATATGCACACACGCACACATCTTAGTTTATTTCAAATCCATTATTCATAAACTATTATACTTTGTCCATGTTTTGCTCTTCTAGTGCTACTATCTTCTTATAACAATAGCTCCTGCTATTTTCTTACATTTTTTCACGGCAAATTCTTTAGATCCATTAGTTACCAATGGGGGGATTTTTGAGTACCAACTACAGAGTTATATGAGTTATTATTCTTAGAAGTCAGATTGTTTAACCAGAATTTAATTTTCTATTAATATAATCCTATGCACTATATTTTTTAAAATCTTTATTGTTGAAAGTTTTACAGATGTCTCACTTTTCCCCCGCTATTGCCTCCTCCACCTAGTTCTCACTCCAACTCAGGCCTTCACCATCCTATTGTCTGTGTACATAGGTAATGCATATATGCACATAAGATCTTTGGTTTGCCCTAGCCTGTTTTGCTCAGTGGATAGAACATCAGCCTGTGGACCAATGGGACCCAGGTTTGATTCTGGTCAAGGGTACTTACCTTGGTTACAAGTTTCTCCCTGGTCCTGGCCCTGGTCAGGGCTCATGCAGGAGGCAAACAATCGATGTGTTTCTCTCACATTGATGTTTCTGTCAGTCTTTCACTCTCTCTTCCACTCTCACTAAACAAAAAATGAGTGGAAAAATATTCCTGGGTGAGGATTAACAAAAAATAAAAAATAAAAGTAATCTTTGGTTAAGCTCTTTCTGCCCCACCTCCCCCCTTCCCTCTGAGACTCGTCAGTCTGTTCCATTTTCCATGCCTCTGATTCTATTTTATTCATCAGTTTACTTTTTTTAATTAGATTCTTTGTTCATTTATTTTGATTTTTAGATTTAATTGTTGATAGATATGTATTTATTGCCATTTTATTGTTCACGTTTTTATCTCTTTTCTTCTTCCTCTTCTTTATCTTCTTAAAGAACACCTTTCAACATTTCATTTAATACTGGTTTGGTGGTGTTGAACTCCTTTAGCTTTTTCTTGTCTGTGAAGCTCTTTATCTGACCTTCAATTCTAAATACCTTTTCTGTGTAGAGTAATATTGGTTTTAGGCCTTTGCAATTCACTACTTTGAATATTTCTTGCCACTCTCTTCTGGCCTGCAACGTTTCTGTTTAGAAATCAGCTGATGGTCATAGTTTGTGCCAGGCCTTTAAGAGGAACTGCCTGGGTCTCCAGCAGCCTCCAGGTCACTCATCAAAAACTCCTACTGGTTTTTACAGCCCAAAGTTATGGGTACTTCTCTTCCTAGCTCTGGAACCTGGAGCTGGGGGTTTAGTATGGGTCTGGGACCCCTTACATTTCACTGGAGGCCCTTGCAGTGGAGATCTTCCTCCAGATTAAAAACACACCACACTTGGGTGTCACTAGCCTATTCCACATCTCCACCCCTCCTACAAGTCTTGATGTACTTTCTTCTGTACTTCTTTGGTTGTAGTGCTTCCATTCAACCAGATTTCAGGTGGGTCTGAATGACGGTTGTTCTATATTTTAGTTGTAATTTTGATGTGGTTGTGGGAGGTAGTGAGTATCAGTGTTTACCTATGTCATAATCTTGGTTCTCTCTCCTATGCATTTTAAACAAATTTTTGTTAATATTTGTAACATATACATTTATTTAGTACACAGGTGTTGTTGATTTAATGGTTGATGTCAAGAAGAAAGAACCAGCCTCAGGGAAGTTTACTATTGATTAGAGTGACTTGAATAAGAAATTTTCTCCTAATCAGATTCTAGTTGCTTAAAATCAAGTAAAGAACTGCAGAAATTTACTCTGGGAGTCCATTTTAAAGGTTTTGGAATTACCTTATTTTTTTTATCATTCCAAAATGGACATTCTATAAACTGTTCCTTAACATATCTTGTACTGATCACTTGGGAACTCTGAAAAGGGACTATGATCAATGGAGAGAATGCTATGATCTGGCAGCTAATTGTGTGTGTCTTTGTCCAGGGGCATGCTCCTCTCTACTGGTAGATGATGATAGCTTGCTCATTATTTTTCTGAATTACAAATTTTTTCCTCATTGTCTATGAAATACCAAACAAAATGTCAATTGGAGCCAATACTATAAAGTGATAGAATCCCTAGAGGAGACCAAAGGAAGAAAACACCTAATTAAAATAAAAGAATAAAGCAAAATGCTTTTATTAGCCTCAGTAAGAGAGAGTATGTGTGAATCCCTAGTGCAGGTAGGTCGTGGGCTTAAAAATGTCTTTATGCCTAATATAAACAAAGAAGTCCATATCTGAGGACACCCTAATGTAACATCGTGTAGTTAAATCAGAACATTTTTAATGGCATTTCATTAACTTGCTTTGTTTGAAAAAAGATTCTCACTAATGCCCCTTCTGCCAAATAAATACAATAATGTTTTCTTTCAACTAAAGAAAGCCTGATGGGATTATATTTAAACTCTCCAATGGAGACAGACCTCTATATGAAACTCAAGGCTATACAAAATAAAATAAGGACATACTTCATTTGATACAATCTAAAAATACTAAATAAAAAACTAGTGTTAATGTTGATGATATTTTGAGAATAGAACTGAATTCTCATTAAATTGAAATAAATTTGCATGGTCACACTCTAGTAAATTATGCTGAGACACTTTTTAATGGTTTTTAAACATAAATATAAGTCTCCCTTCACCCTGTGAGTATTCCCCTAGTACCAGAGACAATAGCTCTTTTGGATCCAAGTATGAAGATAGAGGGATGCTGTCACCATTATAATTCTGTAACTTTACAGCAAAATACATGGTTTCATGAATCCAAAAAGAACATCGTACTCTTTAGGGACATTAAATAGATAAAGCCAAACCTATATCATGAGATATTTTTTAAAGAGATTTGATATTTACTATGGAAAATGTCACTTTTCATCAGCATAGCATCATAGGGGATACTGAATTAAATTAAAATTCTTAATGTTAAAAATGATTTTTAGGAAATTGTACTCATCAGGTATATAAAACATAGGCAATGAAAACATGATTTGGCAACATAAGGAAAAGATATTTTGACTCATCATTTGGGAATCAGAATGTATACATAATGTAATGGGTAGCTGAAGAGGAAGAAACTTCTACTCAGAAAACAAAACAGAATTGTTTCCTCTACTTACTAAATACTTCTGTGCCAAAATGTGTGGGGTCACACAAAGTAGTTCTACAACATCAGTTGGTCGTCCTACAATTTAATTCAATTCTGATACTATCTACCTGGAAATAGTGTCAGATTCCACAGGGGAAGGGCTCAGTCACACACCCAGGTTATCATGTGGGCTTCTGACTGACTAACTATAAACCAGATGTTCCCATGAGTACCCCTCATGAGGTTTATCATTTGCTAGAATGGCTCAAAACAATGTAACTCGGGAACAGCCAGATGAAAGAGATGCACAGGGTAAGGATTGTGGCAAGGGATGCAGAGATTTTATGCCCTCTCTGGGTATGTCATCCTCCTTGCACCTCCATATGTTCATCAATCTGGAAGCTCTCCAAAACCCTTTCATTAGTCCCCCCGCCCTTTTTTTTTAATGGAGGCTTCATTACACTCTTAATAACATGATTGATTAAATTATTGGTCTATAGTGTTTAACTCAACCTCAAGCATTTTTCCTCTTCCCAGAGGTTAGGGGTGCGGCTGAAAGTTCTAACCCTCTAATCACAGGGTTGGTTGCCCAGGCAACAAGTCCCAATCCTTTCCAAATGTCACTTCATTAACACAAACTCAGTAGGCAAAAGGAGCTTCTTATGAATAAAAAAACACTTTCACCTTTATCACTTTGGAAGGAGCTACAATCAGGAACTATAGCTATTTAAAGACAAAAACTTTAAATATTAAAATCATTGCTTAGGAAATTACAAGCGTTTTAGGACCTGTATACCATGAAAAGGGAAGTATACCAAATAACTATTTATTATTATAAATCACAATATAACAGTAGCTTAGTACCATCACTTAAAACTAAGAATGTTTCTACGTGTAGCCCAGAATTTCTACCTCAAATGTCTAACTTTGAGAAATTTCCAACCACACACATGATGGCCCAGATGTTAATTGTATATTAGATTACATTAAAAAAATGACAATCTAAATGTCCATTCAAAATAAATGTTGCAATTAAATATGGTGCATTCCTACAATCTAATACAAAGTAGATGTAAAGGAATGTTCAATCTTCATGTTTTAATAAAAACCAGTTGCTTAAAAACAAATACACTCTAGCACAATATTAAAGTAAAATACCATTTATCTGAAAAGATATAGAAAAATATACAAAATATTACCTATAATTTTTAGAATGTTTTAAATATGGTGAAAGTTCAAAATTCAGTCAAGCATGATTCAAAAAATAGTGATGCTCTCATGTGAGGAAGAGAGGTAACCAGGTCCTGAAATGATAATTAAGGAGTAATTTTAATTTTATTAAAAATATGCATATGTTATAAGGGAGAACATATTCATCTATTACTTATATAATTAAAATTTAATAAAATTGAATAATTATTAAATTTAATATTTATTAAAATTTATGAATGATTTCATTGAAAACTGCTAAGTAAGTATCATGTCTGTCCTATATTCACAAACTCATATTAAGAATTACAATATATTTCCTGCAGTGAAAATAGTTTCACAAAAGAGCCATTATGTCAAATTTGTGTACCACAGGTAAATGTATATGTTATTGTTAATCTACCTTGTGAGTTAATATTCAGCCATTAGAAAACATCTATTTAATCACAAGTACTTGTAGCTATCTATGAGGAAACTGCATATCTCAAACTGAATGCAATCACTAAAATGTTAACATTTGTATTGTTAAAAGAATGTTAACAGTGATATTCCATGTACAATATTGCCGACTCTTTTACTAGCCCATCTGCTTGCATTATAATGAGCTATATTCCATTTTATGGATTTCACAGAGATATGTCTATGAAGAGTTCAATGCTGCCATATAACTGTAATTGAGAGGCTCTCCAAGCATCACATCAACCCTCGAACAGTTTTGATTCCAGAAATTCTCACATTTAAATTATTTTGATTGAACCATTATATAGATTATATTGCCAACTTTTAATTTAAATTAGCAAGGGATGGTTTAAATTTGTTCTGAGCTGTGACAAAATCCTGAAGAGGTGAGTGCTAGAGTTAAGGCCTTTGAAAGTGGAAGGCAACTATAGTAGGGATCAAAACACAGAGGTGAGGAAAAACTGTGGTGGGGGTTGAAGGAGAGAAGGTAATAGCCTGTGAGTGAGTGTCTAGGGAGGATGGTCATTTCATGCACATTATGCTGCAGAGCCATTCTCTGAGTCTGGAGCCATGAATATAATCTATCAGTATATACAGTAAAAATGAAGTCTATTTTTCTAAGAAAATAAATGAATTTCCCCTAAAGAAAACTTAGAATATTAAAGCTTTTGTTTGCTTCATTTCCTGTGTGCTTTAACAAGTATGAAGTATTCCACAGTAGAACAAAGTAGAAATATAACTTTAAAATTAACCTTGACAGTCCAACATGTGACATTTTGACATGTCTGTAAATATCATTGAAATAGTACAATAGGAGAGTCGCTCATAGTACTAAAAAAAAACCCTGTAAAATAGAAGGCAAAATTTTCATTTTCCAGCCTGTACAACTAGAAGGCTTACTCTTGATTTTAATATTATTCAGAATATTAGAAAATATTGGCTTGTGATTGTATACAATGTTTTGGTCCTTTAGAACTATAAAGGAGCCTGAGGTGGGAGCGAGCCAGATGCCACAACGATGAAATGGGGCAGGAAAGAGAGTCCTGGTAGTGTCCTTTTGTGTTCCTGCATTGCCTGCATGGGTCAGTGATTGCCTCTTCTTTCGAAAAGAAGCTAAGTCAGCTAGGGCACTGGGGCACTATGGTGACTGTGTCTTGGCGAGGATCTGACAACCACCAGTGCAGACAAGCTATCTGACCTCTGTTGCCAGTTCTCCTCCACTTCACTTTCAAACAATACAGTTATAACTGGATGAGACCAATTTTTGCAAAAGTCAATTTTTAGGATATGTTTAAATTGAGGTGCGTTGTGGGGAGCAAGGAGTTAACATTGTAGGTGTGAGCCCTTGTTTCAGATATGAAAAACTCACTAACTTCAGGGCTCTTATCCCTGAAGTATGATCTGAAAAACATGAGTACCTACATTCATTACAATGACTATTGATAAATAAAATCCTGAGATTTTAAGATAAAACAAAACCCAGAAAGACATTGCTATGAGATACAAGCACAAACAGAACATTAGGTTGTTTTAATTTTTTATTTCTGGTTTTTGTTTTGTTTTCATTTCCTGGGTTGATAATATAGGAACAGATTATGACATCCTAGGGCCTAGGACCTAGGCAAATATCAAAATACCAACAATAGTAATAGTAAATGTGAAAAATTTAAACATGATGTGAAAAACATTAGGCAGAAGGAGGATGCTCTAATTGGTGAAAAAATAATACATTTGTACTTAAATTAATGCCTCAGAATAAATTAGTTGCCATTAGGGTTTTAAATAAATACAGAGAGATGGAATAAAGTTAGCACCCATAAAATACATATTTAGCATATAAATAATGGCCATGTTGATGTGTTACCTTCAAAATGACCTACAGTCCCCAGTTATTAAATCAAACATTATTTCTGGTGTTGCTGTGGAGATATTTTATAGATGTGATGAAAATCCATAATCAGTCCGTTTGAAGGCAGATACTTTAGATCAGTGGTTCTCAACCTTCCTAATGCCGCGACCCTTTAATACAGTTCCTCATGTTGTGGTGGCCCCCAACCATAAAATTATTTTCATTGCTACTTCATAACTGTAATTTTGCTACTGTTATGAATCGTAATGTAAATATCTGATATGCAGGATGTATTTTCATTGTTACAAATTGAACATAACTAAAGCATAGTGATTAATCACAAAAACAATATGTAATTATATACGTGTTTTCCGATGGTCTTAGGCCACCCCTGTGAAAGGGTCGTTCGACCCCCAAAGGGGTCACGACCCACAGGTTGAGAACCGCTGCTTTAGATAATCTGTGTGGGTCTAATACAATCAGTTAAAAAGTAGAACTGATGCTTCTTTGAAGAAGAAGAAATTCTGCCTGTGGACAGCAGTTCAGCTTTTGCCTTCAGATTCCAGGATGCCTTTTCTGACAGCCAGTCCTGGGGATTTTGCACTTGCCTAGCCCGATGATCACATTAAGTCAAGTTCTTACAATAACTCTCTTAATATATATCGCCTACTCATTCTGTTTCTCTCGTTGACCTTTGACTGTTACAGCATACATGGAGCTGAGGAACAATATAATGTTCTCTGGGATATTGAGACAATAATGTGCTTATTGATTAAAATGTGGCAAAAACCAAGACAGTTGATACGTCTTCAAGGTAAGACTAGGAAGGTACACTGCTATGAAAGTCCACCTTTCACTACCACATGTAGTGTTTCATGTCTACAGATGTGATGGTTAATTTTGTGTACTTGACTGAGGCGTAAGGTGCCCAGATATTGGGTTATCTGTGAAGATGTTTCAGGATGAGATTAGCATTTGAAAAAGTAGAGTGAGGAAAGCAAATCGGTCTTCTATCGTGGTTGGGCACAATTCAATCCACTAAGGAGCAGGAATAAAATAAAATGTTGGAAAAGAGGATAATTTAGTTTTGCACCGCCTGACTGCTTGAGGTGGGAAATCAGTCTTCTGCTCTCAGACTGGAACTTAACACCATCACTTCCCCTGGTTTTCAGGTCTCTGTGCTGGGATAAAAACTATGCTACTCTAAAGATTGCTAGAGTGTTCAACTTGCCAACTACTGATCATATGATTTCTCATCCTGCATAATCAATTAAGCCCATTTAAAAATATTTTATGTATAGACCTACTCAATTGGTTCTGTTTCTCTGAAGAACACTGAGTAATCCAAAAGCTATAAAGGAAAACATAGCCCGGCTGGTGTGGCTCGGTGGTTGAGCATCGACCAATGGACTTTGAGGTCACGGTTCGATTCTTAGTCAGGGCATATGCCCGGATTGTGGGCTTGATCCCCAGTGGAGGGCATGCAGGAGGCAGCCAATTGATGATTCTCTCTCTCATCATTGATGTTTCTCTCCCTTTCCCTTTATTTTGAAATAAATAAAAATATATTTAATAAAAACACATAGCTGCATATCAAATTCCAGGATATGAAATTTTTTTCAGATAAGAGGTAATATCTTGAACAATAAATGCAAGGTTAAATAATAAAATCTGCACACATTTAAGGAGTAATCAAGTGAGACAAATTAGGATATAATAGGAGTCCCCATTTCTGTACTTTTCAAATTATTTATGGTGGCACTTGTTTCTGCAAATCCTCCCAAAATAGAATATTATCTTTGGCTCATAATTTTGAAAGTAAAGTCAGGTTCCACAAGCCTTTTACACCAAAAGAGCCATCCCTCTATGAGTAGGAAAACCAATATATGGAAAGATGAAAATTTTTCACAAGAAAATAGAAGCATAGCTCCTAATTAACATATTAATTAAATGAAGTCATCAATGAACTTACAAAGTTATATACTGTGATCAAGGAGGGTTTATCCTAGCAATGCAAGAATGACTTAATATTTGAAATATATCTATGGAAACCACTTCACTAATGGACTTAAGAGAAAATATGTCAAGGGGCATAAATTCTATTTCATTAAACATTTTTGTTAAAATAGAAATCGACTATTTAATTTGAAAAATCTAACTGTCAAAAACATTTCATAAGGGAAAATATTTTTCTCTGTCTGATATAGAAGAATATCAAGAACTATGAAAGAGTTGAGATTTTAGTCTACTTATAAACTTACATTTTAGCCTGCCACAGTTCCATGGAATCTAATAGAAATAAAACTCTTAGATCAAAGACACAGGACTGTATTAGTCACAGTACAGCAAACACAGTGAGCATCAGCATATTGTGTCAGTCCTCATTATCTGCAAGTGCCACCGCAGCAACTCAATGGCTCAGATGGATTCCTCTACATGCAGTGGGCTCTGCTATAAGAAAATAACTCTGGACTTAGGAACCGATTTTTTTAGAATAATCAGTAAGCATGCTTGTCCTTTGCTTACGCATGGGACCAGGTCTTTAGTATATTAGAGAATAAAAATGCCTTCCTCCTTTGCTTTGGATAAAGTTATTATCTCTATATCCCAAGGCTCTATGTAAGCAAACCTACCTTTTGCTTCCTATTAAATCACTACTTCCAACTTTAAAGATTATTTTCATTATAAACATTAAAAAAATAAGCCTGAATAAAGGCAGACATGGGTTCCTTTTACATGAGAGGGAGAAACATGAAAAACCCATAAAGGATTATCTCCCAACAATATACACCCCTCAGTCATGAACACATCTTGGTGTCTGGTTATTTTTCCCATAAGTACTCCACTCTGGCAGCTTCTCTGATTAATCTAATAGTGTCTGGTGCCAAATCTGTTCAGTGTATCTCATATAGCATTGAATTTAGGTTACTATTAATGATTCCAAGCATCAAGCAGAGGCCACCCTTAACTCAAACATATTCCCAGGGTTCTAGACCCGAGTAGCTAAAGAAGACCATCAGGGAATTCTTCTTTACATTTTTTAATTGATCTTCCCACTTGGCCTGATGCATTAATTGCATTATCTCTTGCACAGACACTGCCTTGACCTGAATGCTGGACTCTAGAGCAATTCTATCATTCATTGCAACCTTGGCCAGGGAGCAGAGGCTGACCTGAGTGCCTTCTATGGCTGATGTGGTTTCATTGATCATTTCAGCTTTTCTAATTGACTCATCCCCATTTTAGGGATAATGAGTCATTTAATACTCTAGTGAGATTCCCTGAGTAAACAAGGTTAGCTGCATTTTGGAAACATTTCTTCCAATGTCTGGGACTACATGACTTTCAGTGGAGTTTCCTTATAAATTTGAATATCTTTTATGATATTTCTATGGTAGAAATCACTATGTTTTTGGCAGGGTGGCACATTGAAAATTATGCTTGGCTTTGACACAAGAAGCGCAGTTTCTGAAGTGCACGTGTTGTCCCTGGAAAGAAAATAGTTTTTGCCATTTTTATCCTCCCCAAGTGACTTACCTCATTCGGGAGTCACAGTTTGGCAATGACCCCAGCATGGCACACCCTAGTGGGAGGAATTCATTTGCCTCTTGAAATTACTAAGTAAGGACTATGGGGAGGATGTCCAGTGGTGTTGAAGGTATTTTTATCATTGCTTTGGAGATTCCTGTGATCAGCATACAAGTAGCCAACTTGCCCTAAGTGGGGATGGGACACGTGTTGTTCCAATGTTATGAGAATGGCTCTTTCTTTGCCTGTTTAAAGGATAGTAAGCAACAACCCCACTTCTATCTGGACAGCTTGCTTCATTTCTTCTTCCGCTGCTCATCCTTTAAATACTCATTAATAGGTAATACAATGAGTAAACTTTGTTACTCCCATATCCACCACTTGGATGAGAGCATTTACTACTGAATTTCAAGGAATCTTTTCACATCACTGAATCTAGTCCACAGAGACTCTGTCCTTTTTCCACGAAGTCCTATCCCTTACAGAATCCCATTCTGATTGGCAAAACTGTCAGAAAGTATAAAGGGTCTGATATTTTGCTTTAAAGGTAAGCTTACAAATTAACCTGCTGGTAGAAGACATGGAACTCTGAGTCTATGAGAAAAGTCATTAATAGGTAATACAATGAGTAAACTTTGTTACTCCTATATCCACCACTTGGATGAGATCATTTACTACTGAATTTCAGGGAATCTTTTCACATCACTGAATCTAGTCCACAGGGACTCTGTCCTTCTTCTTCCACGAAGTCCTAGTTTTTACAGCACAGCAAGTAACATAAGCAGGAACCATCTATTTTGCTTTTTTTGCTGATGTCACTCCAGTTTGGTCCTGCTTTTATTCATTATGTCTCAACACATCTACTTTTGGCTATCAAGGTTTGTGTTCCCCCCTTACACAATCAGAGAAACAGAGAGAAGAGAAAGAGAGACAGAGAAATTCAGAGGAAAAGGGGTAAGGGGAGAAAAATTGTAACAACTAAATAGTTTCAATATATAAAAAATTATTAAGCAAACAATTAGTGAAAAATCATCATACCATATGTCATAATAGATCTTAGGAAGCTTTCATTTTGATATCTATATTTCTGTCTTCACCATATGCAAATAAAAATGCTTATTTTTTCCCACCTGCCTAGTGCAGGGTATTTCATAATTTTTTTTTTATTTCTAGTAGCTTCCAAACCCACAGATCTTTAATTTGTCAAAAACATAAGTAATGTTTCTGGAATTTAACATATCTGTGTTTAAGGGAGTTGCCCATCTGCTGAGGGATTAGGCCCAGAAATTAACACTTGACCAATCACTTCCCCTTCAAAACATGCTATGTCATTATTCCCTTCCAGCTCATATGTGTTCATTGTTCTCTTTGTGTCTGTCAGAATCAAGGCTTTATTAGCTTACTTCCCCAGTCCCAAGCAATGAAGGCAAGAAAGGACATGGAGAAGCATTTGCTCTTATGGTGACATGACATGGCACCATAGTATGCATACATCCTGACCCTAATAATTTCTGCTGTTTCTTTCTCTAAGGAAAAATTTTATCCCTTGCTAAAGCCAGATACGTGTTTTTTTAGCCAGATATGTTTTAAAATTGCTTTACTAAATGACAAAAAGAAAGAGTAGAGGGCTGTTGTATTGGAAGAACCTCAGACCACATCCTGAATTAAATCATGCATTTCATAATATTGGGGAGAATCTCATGCTGATATAGAAGGCAACAATTCCTCTTTTGTGTCCTATTGAAATACTTCCTCATATACACTTGCGCTGAAAAATATAAATACTTCCCCTGATAACAAAAAAAGAGTAGACATATAAAAGAGTCCCACAAGCTTGTTATAAATGAGTCCTCTAAAATATGAGCCTTAAAAATTACAATTTACTTTCAAATTTTCATAACATTCTAAGTGAAGAATACCAAGTATGACTTACTAAAAGCTTGCCTCATTGCTCTCAGTAGATTTTCATGGGAAAAACATTTGGTTTGGTGGCAATGGTACCAGATTTTGGAAGGCTCCAATTTTGAACTTATCAAAAATCTTCATACTCTTCAAAGATATCATCTGAACATCAGTGTAGTATGGCCTTGTATGATTACAAGCACTGTTTTTGCCAGTATATAATAACAAACAATGTGTAGTATGCAGTCAGTTATCTAGAAGATATGCTAAAATATACCATCCTAGTAATTTGAAGAGCTGATATCAAGAATTTAAATAACTCTGAAACTAGCTGACAACAACAAAAATATTCAATACGAAGTGAGAGGTTTTCAAGAATTCATTAGACTTTTTCTGTAACTCAGTTACTATAAGACGTTGAAAATAAGTACATTTTTCTTCATCAAGGATTTTAGGGATTCAGGTTCATTATCTAACAAGAGGAGAATGGAAAATATTTGTGTTGAGTCATTTGTTATGGAATCTAAAGATATGTATGACTCAGATGACTCAATATTGTTATGAAGAAATTAGTTTACTACTGTATAGTACATTTTTATCTTTAGAAGTACCTGAGAAGTATAAAACAATTTTATCAATTTTTGGCTAACATTGACTGAGTTTATACCATGTGCCACTTTCTAGCTAGGCACATTCTATTTATTATTATATTATATGCTCATTTGAATATTCTCATTCTAATTTAATAGATTAGGGACCTAAAACTGAGATATTGAAAAAAAATGTATTACATTGCTAACATGTGGTGGATCTGAGCCATTGTTTGAATTCAAAACCCTTGCATATTAACTACTATACATCTAGTTCTCATGCTAAATGGACTTTGTTGTACTTCTCAAATAATGCAATCTATTTTCATAATTTTCTAATTTTTCTAACTTATATTGCAGGTAAATAAATTTATATGTATGTATGTATGTATTTTACACACATATACACAGATCGCATATGCATGCATAAATTTGTCTGCATATATATGTGTCTATATGTGCACACATATATGTATTCACCTGCACAATAAAAATTTAACAGAAAATAGAAAATTATAAAAATTAATTAAATTACCTTAAAAAAACAATATAGTTTACTTGACAAAAACTGTATACACACTAATATGCATACTAGTTAATGTGTATACACACACAAACTCACAATTATATGTAAACCCATTAATTCTGTTTACTGTTGGAAAGGTAAATAATGATGCTTATTGATGAGACTCTGGAACTAAAAATATTTTATTTTTGAGTTCCAAAATATATAGAGTGCATTTTTACACAAACAGAACAAAGGGCAACAGAGAACTCTTTTTTCATTTCTACCTGCATCACTGTACTCTAGTGTGTTTAAGTTTTAGAAATATATTCTTCAAATAGGTATGATGCTGTTATTGACCTAAGATTTCAAGGATAATCTTCTTCTAAAACAAACTTTAAAAAGCCACCTGATCATGATACAAGGAGATATTTTTTAGAAATAATTTTCACTTTTAATAGTTTAATCTCCATATATCATGCGTTAGACCATAGTAGGACAAATGGAATATCAGATATTTTTACATTAGTCATTTCCTAAATATTGGAATGAGCTTTTCCTTAATCTAGGGATTTTAATATTATGATGAGATTTTTCCTGAATATACTTTAAAATTGTATATAAATAAATGAACAAATTTGATAAAAACATTTTATAAATAAATTGGCACTGCTGAAAGAGCATAGCCTATTTTATAGAAGTTTCTTTAAAGAGACAAATTTTACTTTCTCACTGAGTTAATAAGGGCATTCATCATTACTTGACACACAGATGCTGTGAAATAAATGTGCTTCCAAAGAACTCAATACCTAGTTCAATTTCCTACTGACAATAGCTTTCAAGTTATCTTCCTGGTAACTTTTGTGGGTCGACAGATAGTGTTGTAGAAGTGCTAATTGACAGACACATCCCCCAAGTGACAGATGGTAACACAGACCCAATTGTCAGAGTGCAATAATGTTAACTGTCAGAAATGAAAAACAAACATGCCAGGATCCTGTTTTACACACACGCACACACATATGCACAAGCACACTGCACTAAATTACAGATAGAAAGTTCATGTGATAGAGGCAAATATCATCCTTAAGATTTAAATCTAAATTTTATTGGAACATAAATAATATTCCAGAGAGTTCCCTAGAAGAGATTACAACTTCTCATAATGGTATAAAAGGTGATTTTAGGGTAATAGAAATGGTTCTTAGAACAATTCCACCAAACGGATGGACACTGTTAATATACGTATATTTAACTTTCCTCAATCACCACAATTCACTAAAGCTGTCCCAGGATTGAGAATAAAAACTTCTGTGCACTGAATCGCTTAGAAATAAATATTTTATGCTTGATTTCAAACTGTATTTCAAGAGGAGAAAATGAGTGTTAGTAATAATGAAAATCAAGAGGTTAAGGTCTTACGTAAAATCTGGTTATTTTAATTTTAAATATATTCTTAGAATTCATAGAAAGAATCCCAACTTGTATATTGTACATTTTGCTGTTCTTAAGCACTTATTTTAGAAGGTGAATATCACCAAAACAATTGAAACTTGTGAAGGAGACAAGAGTCATATAAAGAGCCATCAGAAGACAGAGGACAACTGACCTTTAAGATCTCCTCCAGCTTTCACATTTCTGTCCAGAGACATTTCAAAATTTCTCCCACATGTCATTTTATGGGTGGGGTTATAGATAAAACTTGGCATAAATTTCATATTATGAATCTGAGAACAATTTCCTTATTATGCCCAAACTCACATAGCACCCTGTTAAAGATGTGAATCAGATCAATCAAGAGTAACTTCTGAAGAACTTCATGTTTTCGTCTTCCCTGTTCTCGAAAGCTATTCCTTTAAGTGGAAGTAGTAAACACAAGAAGCACACCGAAAGGTCACGTTCAAAGCTTATAAAATGTTTGTTTTAGACTTGGAGGCATTGTAATCCCACTGCTGACATCAACTTAAAAGCAAATTTATGTGTATATAGATTGGTTCATGTATAGTTAGTTAAAGCATAGTTAAATCAGGAGATTGGTTTCTTTTCTGGTAACTAAGATGGAATACTGGAATTTGCATTGAAAACAACTGCCTTTGATTAAGTAGTGCACACAACAAAAGACGCTGAGCTTCCTCTTCAAGCCACACTACAATGACAATAAAATTATTTTTAAGGTGTAAATGCAGAAGTACAAAGGAAACAGGAGAAATAATGATAGCTTCATATATTTGAAATTGTTAATGGAAAGGTAGGTTGTAGCTGATTGAGTGAACCCAAGGAGGTCATATTTTAAATACAATTGTTATATTTAGCCAATCTAAATATAGGATGCCCAGTTTAATTTGACTCTCAGGAAAACAATGAACATTTCTTTTAGAATAAGTATATCCAAATTTAATTGAGAATCTTGAGCCTTATCAGGAAATTCTAATCTAAGTCTTGAGTGGGAGAAGCTGAAAAGCAAAAAGACTTAAAATAGAAAACATTAAAAAAAACTCCTCAGGAATATTTGGGAACAATAGATACAAAGAAAGGTTTTATGAAGCAATTACCCATTTAATTCAGCCAACAGAAGACTAGAGAATTATTCTCTGGAGAGAATAAAACAAAGAGTGTCTGATATATAGAAAATTCAGAGCCCATTGAGTTAAATAGTGAAAACTGGGATTATGTGAAACAGGTTTTAGGACCATCATTCCTCTTTCACACTGTGCTCTAAAAATATAGGCAGCAAGATTTATTCCCTCCAAACTGGAGACTGAAAGAGCCTTCTTTATGAAATCTGAGTGCTTAAGAGAAACAAACTGTAGATACCGATAGAGAATTCTCAAATGATATAGCCCATCTATATTATTCTACATTGATGGCCAGAGGTCATGACTATGCACACATGCACAGAGATTTCCCTCACTGCCTAGTATTATCTACACTTCTAAGTAAATAGCCAAGAAAATATCTAAGATATCTGAAGAAAGTGTTTAAGAAGAAGCGCAATTTACAATAGCTAAGATTTGGAGACAACCCAAGTGCCCATCAGTAGATGAGTAGATAAAAAAAAAGCTATGGTACATTTACACAATGAAATACTATGCAGTAGTAAAAAAGAAGGAACTTTTACCATTTGCAGCAGCATAGATGGACCTAGATGTATTATGCTAAGTGAAATAAGCCAGTCAGATAAAAATAAGTATCACATGATCTCACTATATGTGGAATCTAATGAAAAAAAAAATAAACTGATGAATAAAATAGATCCAGAGACAGAACCATGAACAGACCAGTGAATTTCAGAGGGAAGGTGGGGGTTGGGAGGTGGAAGAGGAGAGATTAACCAAGGAACTTATATGCATACTAGAGGCCCAGTGCACAAAAATTCATCCACTGGGGCAGGTGGGGGGGCCTTAGCCCGGCCTGCATCCTTTCACAGTCTGGGAGTCCTCAGGGGATGCCCTACTGATGGCTTAGGCCCGCTCCCCACTGGGAGCGGGCCTAAGCCGCAGTCTGGCCTCTCTCTGAGGGGGCATCTGGGACAGCTGATCAGGGGACGGCATTGCCCCCATCACCCTGCCGCTGCCTCTGGGCCTCCCTCTGTGGAAGGCAATGGATGGGTGATCAGGGGACGGCACTGTCCCCATCACCCTGTCGTTGCTGCCCGGCCTCCCTCTGCCCGCTGGGACATGCCTTGGCTGGCCTGGCACCTGGCCTGGCACTGCATGCTCGCCAGCCCCGCCCACTGCCGACTGGTCATTCTGCCGTTTGGTCGATTTGCATATTACGCTTTTATTATATAAGATATGCATAGCTTATGGACACAGACAATAGTGTGGTAAAGGCTTGGGAGGGGTGGATAAGGAGAGGAGTGAGTCAATGGGAAAAAACAACAACAACAACAAAACAAAGGGAGCATCTGTAATACTTTCAACAATAAAGGTAAATTAAAAAATTTTTTTAATCGTTAAAAAATAAGAAATACAAACAAACTGATGGAAAGAACTTGGAGGAATAAGACTGTGCAAGGTTAAAACAATTCCAAAACCTCAATGAATTTGAGAATATATTGCATCTATGAAAAAAAAAAGAGTGCTTTTTTTACACTAAATATAACAATTGTATTTAAAAGCAAAATAGAAAATAAATAAAATGGGGTGTTGAAAACAAATTATAGAATAATTCAATAAGCATCTCTTAAGCAAATTTGAGAAAATATAAAAATTAAAGTAAAAAAAGATTAAAATTAAGAGACAAATTGAAACCCTTGTATACTTTTAGTGGGAATGTAAAATGGCAGTCACTATGGAAAGTAGTATGGCGGTTCCTCAAAAATTTAAAATAGAAATACCATATGAACTAGAAATTCTACTTCTGCATATCTATCCAAAATAATTGAAATTGGTATTTCAAAATGGTACGTGCATTCCTGTGTTCATTGAAGTGCTACTCTCAATAGCTAAGATGTGCAAACAACTTAGGTGCCCATCAGTGGATGAATGGATAGAGTAAATGGACTATATACATGAAATGGAGTACTTTTTACCCTTAAAAAAGAAAGGAATCCTGTCATTTGTGACAGCATGATGAACTTGGAAGACATTATGCTGAGTGAAATAAACCAGTCACAGAAGGACAAATAATGCATGATTCGCTTATATGTGACTAGGGACCCAGTGCACAAATTTGTGCACCTTGAAAAGAACTGAGAGCTGAGAGGCTGCAGTGGGCACAGGGGCAGGTTTCAGCCCATCCTCTGTGACCCCGCCCAGCCCCTCCCAAAACAGGCCACAGTCCCCTGTCTGCTGGCGCCCGCTCCTGCTGCCGCCTCTCCGATGTGCTGATGGAGCCGGACCAGTTTGCACCCACTGATGGAACGGAATGATTAGAGCCAGCACCAGCAGTGAGTGCAAGCAGGGCCAGTACTGTCAGCAGGTGTGAGTGGTGGCTGCTGCCCCGATCGCCCCTCAGGAGCAGGGGGGGGTGGAGAAGCCCTCAGAGGCAATCGGGGCCAGCAACCGCCACTCGCACATGCTGATGGCGCCAAGCGATTGGGACTGGCTGGTGTGAGTGGCGGCTCTGGCATCAGCAGTGAGTGTGAGCAGGGCCAGTGTTGGCAGTGGGTGTGAGCAGCGACTCCGGCACCAGCAGCTGGTGAGAGCGGGGCTGTTGCCATCAGTGGGTGCGAGCGGCGGCTGCCAGCCCTGGTCACCCCTCAAGGCTTCTCCACTTCCCCCTGCTCCTGAGGGGCGATTGGGGCTGGAAGCTGCCACTCGCACCCGCTGATGATGCCGAGCGATTGGGGCCAGAGCTGGGCACTGGCAATGGGTGTGAGCGAGGCTGGTGCCAGCAGCAGGTGTGAGCACCCAGCGGGACCATGGTTCATGGGAGCAAAGAATTTTCAGTAACTATCAGAGGCTCACCCCAATGACAGTAACCAGTGCCCCGTCTTGGTCTGGCACCCCTGCTCACCTGCTCCACTATCCCACCACGGCCAATGCCCCCCATGTTCTGTGCTCTGCCATCTGCTGCCGATGCCTGCCATGTCCCGCGCACGCCCCCTGGTGATCAGTGCACATCACAGTGACCAGTTGTTCAGTTGTTTGGTTGTTCCACCCTCAGTCTATTTGCATATTAGGGTTTTATGTATATAGAATATATAAAATAGCCAAAGTTGTAGAAGCAGAGAATAGACTGGTAGTTGCCAGGAGCTAGGGGGAGGGAGAAATGGGGAATTGCTAATTAATGTGTATAAAATTTCAGTCATAGAAGATGCATAAGTTCTAGAGATCTGATGTAAAACATTGTGCTTATAGATAACGGTACTTTCTTTTACACTTTAAAATCTGTTAAGAGGGTCCATCTCATGTTGTGATGTTATTACAAAATACAAAATAATTTAATTCTGGAATCACTTTTTGATCTCCTGGCTCATAAATTCAAGTCTTGCATCAATGAGAAACCTGGACTATTCCTCTTCTGTCTGGATACTATTTTCTGAAAAACACACCTTTTTTTTATACATGGTATAACAGGTTACACATTCCTGAAAATAGTTGAACAGCAAGTAGAAGCAGGGTTGGACTGGGGTTAGTCAATTGCATCTTTGAGGATAGGAATGATATAAAAAGCCACTGGAGTAACAGTATATGACAGAATCAAGACCATTTGACTCCATTCTATGTCAGTAGACTGGGAATATATGTTAAGAATAATGTTATTTCAAGATATCAGAACTGCATTCATCTCAGGTAATTGGCTAGAATCTTCTATTTTTATCTGACTTCTTGCTGTGACTGTAGCTCTGAAGGGAGATTTGATTAATAATCAATTAAAGAAATACTGGGAACAAGTGTCATCTACCTCTCAGTCTATTATAGAAAACTTGTTCAACCTATTTTCTCAGTTGAGAGATAATCTGAGAAAGTAGTTCAAAAGGGATCAACCTATTCAAAATAAAATCAATGAAACAAGAACAAAAATGTAAAATGCAATTGTCTTTTTAAACTATAAGATAAAATAAAGTTCCAAATATCAAATTGGGTGAAAATCTAACCCATTAGACTTGCCTTGCACTTCTGTTTTCCCTTTAGCCATAAATGCCAACATTTGTTTAGAATTGGGATTAGCAATGATAACTATTTATTGGGGATTTATTGTTTGTCTGGTACAGTTTATCCACAACAAAGGTCCTATCAGGTAAAAATAGTCAGGCACAGGGAGATTAAAATCCTTTTTTATGGATAGATTTTATGAAATGATTGATGTAAAAATTATAGCTGGGATCTCAAGCTTTATAGCAGGACTTCTCTGCTCTGCTGTGTTCTTTTTCTAAAATGTAGGACCAAATAATTTAATATTTACATAAGAAAGAAAAGCAAGATGTTGTAAAATATGCATAGGTTCAGGAAATATATCACCCACTTGTCTGACTCAAAAAGAAAACAAAGATTATAAAAAAGAGAATGAGAAAAATAGGGTAAAATAATTGATTGGAATAATTCAAACCAGTTAAGAACAGAGGACATATTATATAAAATATGAATTGAATAATACTATTCTACATTTAAAATCCCAGCTTATGTTAAAACAAATCAGAAAATGTGAAAAGTACAATTTTGCATTTAATAAGTGGACTAAATTCTTGCCTTGCAATAGAAATGTTGTAAATTATATTAATCTTGAAATTTGATAGAGAATTAAATTCAAATAAAGAGATACATTTTCACAGCAAAAAAAAATATTACTGAAATTTTTAAGAACAGTTTATTTAAATATAATGGATCTATATCAATATGTTATAAATGTGAGCAAGAAATACATCTATAATATTGATTTTAATATATATTAATACCTAAAGTAGTCTAATATAAATATGAATCTCATATCAATGGTCAAAGATAGAAATTTACTCTGGCTGGTTGCATTACTATTAGAATGTTTGTAAGAGCTGGTTTAGAGTGTATTTTCTGCACAATAAGGATCCTTAAACATGGCAATGATAAATCACATAACAAGGAAAACAACAAAGGAAAATAATGCACCAACATCCTCATACTTTGAAATGTGTCATTAGTGGTTAAAGAATGTAACTAATCTCTGGGTTAGCACAACTCAGTGATTGGGCAGCAACCTATAAACAGGAGGTCAATGTTCGATTCCCGATTAGTGCACATGCCTGGGTGTGAGGGCTAGATCTCCAGTGTGGGGCGTGCAGGCAGGCAGCAGATCAATGTTTCTCTTTCATCATTGATGTTTCTATCTCCCTCTCCCTTCCTCTCTGAAATCAATAAAAATATATATTTTTTAAAAAGAATATAAATAATCATTTCATTAGAAACTAACGATATTTTCTTTACCATCATGTTGTGTGCCATGTCACTGCCATTGTCTGATGTAAAATCTGAATCATTTGCTCAATTGTGATTAAACTGAAAAATGAATGAATCATTTTTGTTAGGAAATTAGAACAATACAACATTTATAAACATATTTAGGCTGAGAAAGAAGAAATAAAATAAATTCAGATTATATTTCTACACATTTCTATTGTTATGCTTTGGAGTTAACAAAGGAGATTTTATTATTACTATTCTGAGGATGCTTCTTCTGTCAATTATGTATGCAACTCAGGAAACAGAATTACAACTTTTTATTTTTTCATGAAGGAAATGGAAGATATCCATTAGTTCTGGTTAAATAGTCTAATCCTTTCTGTCAAAGGGCCAACACAAGGCCTCTTTGGACTCATGGTAACAAATCCTGTAACAAAGGAAATCTGAAAGGTAATTAAAAAAGACTAAGGGGCAATTAGATCTTATCTAAAAACCTCAAAAAATGACATGGCACGTAATAAATACCAAGGAAGTGTCAGACCCCATCTATGTGTCAGTCTTTACTTCCTCTCCTGCTGCTTTTCCTGTTGTAAGTGGAACAGCTGTGGAGAGTGCATTGTGTGCCCATCATTATGCCACTTCCCATTATAATTCTGAGTTTGACTTACTTCTGCCTGGGACATTCATTTTCTGTCTGATACCCATACTTTGTAAACAGCTAATTATGTACAACATAATTATTTGAAGTTTTAGTAATATAAATATGAAGCTTTGTCTTTTGAAATCTGCCCTCTGCAACACATGACTTCCCTTCCCACTCTTAAACAGCCAGAGTCTACATTTTAACTTTGTAGCTATTGTTAAATGCAAACACTTTGAATGCATGAATGTTGAATATTTTCGGTTACATACAGATAATTTGAACATTCAAATGCTTTGCCTGAAACGTCATTTTTTTAATAGTCACTTATTTGCATGCCATTAAAATCACTTCACATTATTCTTCAACTGTTACGTTAATGAAACAAAATTTCATTAAGAGCCTGCCTTGTACAAAATACTCTGGAATCGAGTAGTAGGAGAGCACATGGTTAGGAAACTCACAAACTACATTCAAAAGGCTCCAAATTAGAATCTGCTCTTAGATTTAGCAGTCAGGTGGCTTCCACTGAAGAATGGCATATATTATATCTCTATGTTATCTATTCTAAAGTCAGCAGTCTTTCACAGATTAAGCTCCTGCACTTTCCATTCTTTTTTTTTCACCATCACTTCTTCCTGAGGCAAAGCCCTGCTTATTTGGACATTGCTTCATGTTCCTTTTCTCTACTTACGGAACCTCTCCAGGACACAGCTAGGTTTTCTGAACAGAAATGAGTGACTTAGGATAAATGAAAAATCTTAAATAATTTCACTTGTAAGATCTAATTGTTTTCCTTTAGCAATTTTACTTAAATACAATTTTTCTGACTGTTTTCTATGTGCAAGGATCTAGATTAAGACATGTTCTGAGTTGAAGTCACCTCTGGGTTATCTCACAGAAACTGGCCTTCGAGGAAACTATTTCTAGAAATGAATATCCTATATAATAAAAGGGTAATATGCAAATTGACCCTAACAGCAGAACAACTGGGAATGACTAGTCACTACGACACACACTGACCACCAGGGGGCAGACGCTCAATGCAGGAGCTGACCCCTGGTGGTCAGTGCACTCCCACAGGGGGAGCTCTGCTCAGCCACAAGCCAGGCTGATGGCTGCCAGTACAGCGGCGGTGGTGGGAGCCTCTCCCACCTCCTCAGCAGCATTAAGGATGTCTGACTGCAGCTTAGGCCTGCTCCCCGCTGGCAAGTGGACATCCCCCGAGGGCTCCCGGGCCGCCAGAAAGATGTCTTACTGACAGCTTAGGCCCAAACCCCTGGGGAGTAGGCCTAAGCCAGCAGGTGGACATCCCCCGAGGGGTCCTAGACTGTGAGAGGGCACAGGCCAGGCTGAGGGACCCCCCTGAGTGCACAAATTTTTATAGACCAGGCCTCTAGTCTATAATAATAAAAGCATAATATGTTAATTAGACTGGACAGCTGAACAACTTTCCGGATATCCTTCCGGACAAAGCTGGGCTGCGAGGACCAAAGCAAGCCGCTGCGGCTGTGAGGGCTGAGCCCTTGCACAAATTTTGTGCATCAGGCCTCTAGTATATTATAGTCATGTAACAGACTCACATATTGTCTTGATAAAATCATGTGCTCTTCTATACTTGTAAGTAGAATTTGGGTTATAAACTTTACTGTATGTATAATTAAATAATGAATCATTTTTATATGTTATTTATTTGCTGACTTAGCTATGTTAAAGTGCCATAATGTTTTATATTTTATTCTTTCTGACAGAATTCATAGAGCTCTTTTTAAAAGTTCACTTTGGGAATGATTCACATACAAAACTTGATGAAGCAGCATATTCTTTGCCATGTTTGTCTTCTTAATTGTAGAGAGAAATGTTCCATGTAGCAGCTCTGAGCAGTTAGTATTAATGTGAGTATGGTTTTCCAAGGCAGTGTCTTCTGACAGGTTATCACTCATGTGGCTTGATTTGCATTATCAACAACTAAGAGAAACTGGAAGGCAAGCAAACTATGGCTAATATATCATAAGGCTGATTTACAAAATTTCTACAACAAGTCTATTTGCTGGACATCAAATTAGCAACATGGGCAAGAAGTAATTTACAATTGCTTTCAGGTAATATAGATGTAAAATGTTTAATTGCTTATTAATGAAAGTATAATTAAGCTTCTGAAATGCTTTGTGTGGATGAAAAACAAGAGCTTTATTTTAAAAGGCAGATTATCAAGTAATTATCAATATAGAAATTGTACTCTATTGCAAGTTCGCACGTGCACCTACTGTCCCCAATCTTTGTGCAGTAATATTGATGGCAGCTAATGCATCAATTATTTGAACTTCTTCATTGACAGCATTGATTTAGAATTTAGTAATTATTTTAAAATAATTCTTAGATCTCCATTAGCTATATACATATATGTCCTTTAAGAATTATTCTGGAAATGGGCACTTAAACAGATTTATTGCTAACATTTTCTCCCAATCTATGGCTTGACATTTCATTGTCTGGCATTTATCAAACAAAGGCAAGACTCACCTGTTCAGCCAGTAAAGATACAAGCTTTTATTAAATTCAGACAATACATTCCTTACATAGACAGCATTATCAAGGAAGTCAAAGGTGCCTCCTCCCTAGGCCCCTTCTCCCACAAGACAACTCTAGAACAAAATGGTCTGAATGACTGTAACATGAATGATGGGGCACCTTGTTGCTGAGAAGGTGTATTTGCAGACAGCTAAACAGTTCTATAATCTGCAGGTGTATCCCAAGGGAGGTAAGGCAGAAAGCATCATCATCATCATCAGAGCCAGAGACAATGAGAAGAAACTGACTCCAGCTTCCCAGGAAAATTGAGAAACAATAAAAAAAAATGGCCTTGTAGCCTCTCATCACAGATCTCCCAGGCTCCCATTGCTCTAGAGCAGCGGTTCTCAACTTGTGGGTCGCGACCCCTTTGGGGGTCGAACGACCCTTTCACAGGGGTCATCTAAGACCATCAGGAAATACATACATAATTACATATTGTTTTTTGATTAATCACTATGCTTTAATTATGTTCAATTTGTAACAATGAAAATACATCCTGTATATCAGATATTTACATGACGATTCATAACAGTAGCAAAATTACAGTTATGAAGTAGCAACGGAAATAATTTTATGGTTGGGGGTCACCACAACATGAGGAACTGTATTAAAGTTTTGCAGCATTAGGAAGGTTGAGGACCACTGTTCTAGAGGATAATAAGCCGTTCTGGCCAGATTAAGTCAGCTGCAATTAACCTTGCCCAGGAGGCTTGCAAAGTCATCAGGATGCCATGGCAAAGCCATTCCCCCACATAGTTTTATTTTATTAACATGTTTTAATTTTACTGCACTCAAATATATCATTTATTTTTATTTTACTATTAATAATTGTTATTGTTTTCCTAGAAAATCTTGCTAACCTCATGGTTCCCTTATTTATTTATTCTCTTACTTATTTCTTGTATTGGCTTTATATTTGCACCTTACTTTTTAGGACTCTAATGAATCTTGAATTAATTTATGCCTATTGAATAAGATTGGTTTTGAAGTTTATTCTGTTTTCCCTACATATATCTAGCATTTCTATCATTGCTTGTTGAAAAGGTTTTTCTTTAAACATTGAATTTTTTTCACACCTTTATTGAAGCTTTTTGGAAACATCAGTAAGAGTTTATTTAAATAATTTTTTATTTATCTATTTGTTATCATTATACTAATACCGAACTATTTTGCTTACTGTAATTTTACAGTATTTTGAAATAAAATAGTATGTCCCCCACTCTTTTGTTTTTCAAATCGTACTCTTTTTCCCCCTCTGTATTGCCAAATAAATTTTAGAACAGGTTGTCAGAAAAAAAAAGAAAGAAAAGAAAAAGTTGCTATGTGATTGGGATTGCATTGACTACAGGCATCAATATGGAGAATATCAATATCTAAAATATACTAGTATTGTATATCTCAGTCAATAAACACGGTATAACTTTTCAATTAATTATATCTTTAGAATCTCTTTTAAAATGTTTATGAGAAATGGTTAGGAATAAAATTGATTTTGGTATATTAACACATCATATGGCCATGGTAATTCTCTTTTTTAGGCCTTGTAATTTTGCAATAAATGCCTCTACATTATTTTCTTTATAAATAATGGTTCTATATAAACTATTTTTCTTCTGCCTTTCAAAAATTCACTGATTTGATTTTATGTTTTTGCAATTTTGTTCCCAACTAGGGCCTCTATTCAATGTTGTAAATAGCCTGGCCAGTGTTGCTCAGTGGTTGAGCACTGACCCATGAACCAAGAGATCACTGGTTTAATTCTTGGTCAGGACACATGCCTGGATTGAGAGCTCAATCCCCAATGTGGGTGTGCAGGCGGCAGCAGATGGATGTTTCTATCTCTCTAGCCCTCTCCCTTACTCTCTCTGTAAAATCAATAAAAACATATTTTAAAAATGTTGTAAATAAATAGAGGAAACACAAATACAGCCTTGAAGACTATTGATCTGTATTTAGTTTGCTAATTGTTTTAATCAAAGATTGGTATCAAATCTTTTCAAAAGTGTCTTTTTCATCTATTGATATGATCTTGTCTTTTATTTGAGTTACATGGATGATAGAATAGTAAAACAAATTCAGCTTCTTGTGATAAACTCAGTAATGATTTACTACCTTTAACAAAATAGCTGCAATTTATTTGCCCAATGTATTTTAAGGATTATTCTATTTAAGTTCATGAATTTTACTTGTCTGCATTTTTTTGCCTCTGAAATATGTTAGCAATATTTAGTTCTTTTCTTGTGTATGGTTGTTAATAGACCCCAATAAAACTGGCAAGTTTTTCTCCAAGGACATGGATATGGTAAGCATGTTCTAAGAGCCAACCTTAGTGAGCATAGGGTTAGAAGTAGGGAATAACAGCCATTCAAAAGCATATAGTTCTAATCACTGGGACTTATAATGCACATTATTTAGAAAAATGAGTTAGTATTGCCTGATAACAGATGTGATGAATCTACGAATCTTAAATGAAGAAATTGTCTAGTCTTATCCAGGTGGTCCATAAATGCCATCACAGTCCCCTTGTAAGAGAAATACAAGGGAAATGGGACACATAGAGGTGATGTGCAGACTGAGACAGATGTGGCCATAAGCCAAGGAACAACCAGAAAGACCTCTGGAAGAAACAATGAATGATGCTCCTGTTAAAACTTCAGAGAGATCTTGACCTGGCTGAAATATTCAGATTTTGGACCCCAGCACTGTGAAAGAATAGACTTCCCTTGTTCTCCGCCACCAGATTTGTGGTAACTTGTTATGGCAGTCACAGGAAACTAATACCAGGGGAAAATAGCAGAGTAACTAACAGCCTAACATGATTGTGAATTTAAATGAGATAATTCATGTAGACTGCCTGAAATAATACTTACTGATTTGGGATGACATTGATCATTGATGGTATATTCATGGTACAAAGAAACCCTGCATCCTAAAGAGACAACACATGATTGATTGTGGGACACATACAGCTTCATGCTTGACCAAAGTTCATGAGCAGATTTCTGTGAAATGTCAACCTCAGCAATTAAGGAATTTTCTGAGGTGCATTGGAATATAATCTGGACTTTTAAATTGCCCCGGAACACCTCAGCAACCAGATATGGATAATTCTGGTTGAGATTTGACACAAATGAATGTAGCTGGCTAAAGACCTGCAGTTTGGGGCTATTGCCTCCTAAACATCTTTCTGGGTTCCTGTACTCTCCATGAAGATGGACATTAGTGAGGGTTTGGGAGGTACCATTTAAAATCTCAATTGGTCCACCCAGCACACAATCCAATCTTATTTCAGTTTGTTTGTTTACATGCACGTTTTTTTTTCTCTATAGCACGATCATTATCAAATCCAAAACTTCTGAACAAAGGGCCATTTTCCCTAACTCCAACCTCAAGGACATCTAGATCTACATGAAAACATTTATGATTGTCATGACTATTGGGGCAAGGGTACTGGCATCTTGTGTGTAGAAGTCAGAGGTGCTTCTGAACAGCACACAATAAATAAGATAACACCTCACAGCAAAAGTAAAACATTACTGGCCTAATATGTCAGTTGTTCCAAGGTTGATAAATCTGATGTAACCTAATAAATAATTTATTTACTTATTTATCTGTCTCTGCATTCTAAACCTAGAATATAAGATCCATGAAGGCAAGGATGTTCTATTTCTTTCTTCTCCTCTATCCTTAAAAACTACAATTACCAAGTTAAGAGCTCAACAATGTTTTACTTTAATAACTGAAGAAGGGTTATATGACCCAGGATAAGATTATTAAGTATTTGGAAGAATCTCCTAGAGAAATAGACTGTCCATTTTACCAATAATATTTATTGCCTTTTATAGAACATACATTCCACCGATATTTAAATGCATATACTTTCTCAATGAGCCCTAATTATTCCAGTTTATACTATTTTAAAGAAAAGTATAAAATATTAATAGGAAAGTTTATATGGAAACCCAACTATACATATAATTTTATATAATTAAAATAAAATATAATTTAAATTAAAATGCTGAAACAGTTCAATCATGCCAGATCCCTGAAATGTGATGGATAATATTTTGAAGAGGTGCATAAATTTCTTTACTATACTCATTGAAGATATTTTTTTCTATAAAGTGCTTACGCACATTTTGTCACATTGAAATCTTCTTATTAAGAAGATTCCGTAAATAAGACATAATTATTATTTTTCCTTGATGATTAGGTAAATTGTCAATATTGAAACTATACAACTAAGTGGCTATAATTTATTTTTGCACTTGCTTGAAATGAATCAAATATATGCAACATAATATATCAGGTATTTTTCACCATTGAGAGGACCTGATCACATTTCCTAATCTCATTGTATTTCAGATTCATCACATGTAACAGAGTAGCACTTTTATGTGTGATTTTGAGGTTGCATGAGACAGTAAAACACGAAAAAGACAAGAATAGGGCCTGTCATTTAGCATGAGCTGCACAGATTTCAGCCATGCCATCTATGATAGCTCCTGATTCTGAAAATTTTAATGCATAGCACTGTTTTCAGTAATGGATATATGCTTTCATGTCAATTGGGTTGAATGTGATGTTAAGTAAATTTCTCTGAAAAAATATTACAACATGTGTCAGAATTATATTTAAAACTCGAACTATGAGAAAAGAAAAAAGAAAAAAAATGGACAGGATCTGGGGGGTAGGGAAGAAGGTAGCGTAGTAAGGAGGCAGCACAGTGCAGGGCTATCTGTTTGCCTAAAGATTGCTGAGCCACTTGATCAGGTGACTACATGATCCGAACTTCCCAGAAAGAGTTTTAAAGCTCATTTAAGTATATAAGAATGTCATCTAAACATTTAATTCTGCAAAGGGATGAATTACATGATGCAAAAATATTCTGTACCAAGGAGGTTTAGGACAATTTTCTTTGTCCAGTTCCAGTGAAGAAAGATCGATCAGCTTAATGGCATTTTTGTGAGAAAATAATTAATTGGATTTGTTGCTTATTTAATTGCTTTTAAAATTCCATATAGATGTTGAAAATCAACCACAGGCTAATTTATACAATACATACACAAACAGAATTTCCAGTAGTATTATACACATCTATAATAATAAAAGCATAATATGCTAATTAGACCAGATGTCCTTCCTGATAAAGCCGGGGCTGTGAGGGAAGCCCGGGTGCTGAGTGCCTGCTGGTGGCCGGAGGGAAGCCAGCCCGGATCCTGGATGCCAGAGGGAAGCCGGTGCCGGCAGCCAGGGAAAGGAAGGCCTACTCTTGCACGAATTTCATGCATCGGGCCTCTAGTATCAATATAATTTCCTTAAATAAATTTTCTACTTTGGGGAAAAATTTTCAGACAAAATTCTATCATGATTCATTTTCCATGGTAACTATTACATGTAGTCTTTGGACCTGAAATTTTACATTTAGTATGCTTGAAGTTATTTGTCTTGTTTTTTTTCTCCCCTCTGTCTCCTTGTTAGTGTTGAGAAATATTATTTAACTCACAGGAACTTTGGTTCTAATATAAAGACTAAGGTAAGAAAATTAGCATCTGTCAGGAAAATTCCTAAAAGTAATAATCCAGAGCTATAATGTTGATTACTTCCATTTCCCCAGAAATTGTAATAATAATATTTCACTGCCCTATTACCTTCCATGTTTAAAGGACAGAAATTGTGGTTTTCACGTGTGTTTATTAATGTGCTGTCATATCACGAGAGCTGGGAGCATACTAAACGTTAGAGTACACACTGGATGAATGTCCTGGTCTGAGTAGGACATTTTAGGCACATAGCTGCGTATGAAGGGTTGATCTTATTCCATAGTAATAGATTATCATATCCAAAAAGATAAAATTTGTCTGTAATCATGTTGTTCCTCAAAAACTTTTTTAAATTGTATCTCAGTACAAAGAAGATTAAGTCTTGTTGAAACTATGAACACAACTATATTTTAATGAAGAGTAAAATGAATCAATAAAGGTACTTCAAATAATTTTTGTACTATTTATGTAAGGATTAAACCACATTGTTTTGCACCATATTTTAGACACTACAGAGACACTATTTAAGAATAAGTATAATTGTTTATGAACGTGGTGTGGTTAAAATAGATTTAACACAATATTTTTTATCAAGATAGTTGTGATTTCCCTAAGCTTAATCAGAAGAGTAAAACACTCCTCTGACTTCCAATTATTACCAGCATCGTTCTCAGTTCTCCTGAGAGACATTTGCTTCTGTTAGCAATTTTTCACTTTAAAGCTTATTAAAGATTAATTTCCTTTCTTATGATTTCACCCTGGGAAATCTATGTATTTCCTTAATTCTATGGGCTCAAGAATGTGAGAATTATTCTGAAGAATTTAATCTCTGACTTCCTGAAGTGAATCACCTATGACTGAGATATTTTTAAGTGGATTCTGAGGTACCTGTTACAAACAATAAAACATGTATTTTAAGAAGCCAATAAGAGAAGTATCTTAAGTTAATGACTCTTTACCATTGTTTTTGAAGAGTATTCATTCTAAATCATTTAAGTATACCTTAAGAAAAAGAGGGTTAAAGATAAAATAAATAGGGAACAAAGGAGAGTGGACTTTGTTAAGGTCTAGAAAATAGAACATCAGAAATAGTGTCAAGAATATTCTCAGATAAACACAAATCAAATACCCTTCAGGGTTTCACCCACATCCATGTAATAAGTTTTGTTCTGTTGGCCTAGGGTGAGCAGATAAATCTATTTCTCAAAATCATAGATTTCTAACATTTCTACACATCCTGGGTCTTTTATTTTTCTGTGTTATTATGATGTCAGCTTATTCTGGAAGCATTTTCCCCAAAATAGCCTTTGCAATATCATCAATTGAGTGTAACTCAGTTCTTTCAGGAGGCCAGTCTCTGGCCAAAAGCTCACAAAGGAGATTTCATACAAATGAGACTGAATATCTTAGTAGATTTATGTCAGCACTTAGAAATCAGAACTAAGAGAAGGCGAATCCCCTACAAGTGTATGATATAAGTGTATCTGCTCATATTAAGAAGTATATTAAAATTAGGCAATGATTATGGTGAGGCATAAAATACACAAAAACAGTGAAAGAGATTTTTATGTAATTTTCAGGCTTCATCAATAAAAGAGTCCTCATATATTCTAGGACATGATCTAATATTTTGAGACAAAATTAATTTGACATCACAAACCAATGTTACTCATAATACCTTTACACATCTGCATCACATAAACACAAGCATTGTGATAAATTCTGT